>NC_142702.1:27040574-27340574 GCF_029339155.1 Prunus mume | reverse complement strand
TGTAATGTAATGATGGAAGTGATGCCAAACTGTTGTAGTTTTTTGTAACAGATATGTGCTCTAGAATGCTGGTAACAGTAATCTGTACTACCATATCTCAAAACATATTTATAGACCGGTTTACTTCCTATATCACTCTCTCTTGGTTTCCTATAAAATGTCCTGTCCACAATTTTTTCCTGGTAGAAAAACTTCAGGTTCCTTTCAGCAAGTTATGAGCTTTTTATCTGCTAGAGAGGCAGATAAACAGCATCGGTGGTAAAACTAGAAAAGTTAAAATTAAGAAAAAACTAACTTTTTAAGTAGGGCTGAGGTTGCCCTTCAGCTTTTAAGCATGAAATTTGAAAGAAGGTACGCGTCCTTGGAAAGCCCCATGACGCACTTCAAGTTTTCTATTTAGAAAGTAAATGGCCACCATCCACATATCGATAATGACGCGAAAGAATATGAACTTTTCCACTTAACACTGCCAAAGAATCATGGTGCTCAACCTAAACAAGTTAAATAACCATTATGAACAACCCAGTACGTACAATGAAAACAGGGCTTTTGGGAACTGGCCTGTGTTTTTTTTACCTTACAAGGGGAAACAACACTGCCTGGACCCCTTTACCTTTCTTCATCAAGAGAAGCACCTTTGCAGCTAAAAGATAGATCATTCCTCCTTGTGGACTTTGAAGCCATATATTCTCCGAACATAATTCTGACTTGCTTTCTGCGGTTTAAGATGGCTGTAGGTCAAGAAAAAAAGGTGAGGAAATGTGGTTCCAAAATATGCCCCATCAATTTCTAAGAGTGTTTGTCAAGGAAACATTGAAAAACTGCTGTTCAACAAAACATAACTGAAGTCATTTGCAAAAGTCATACAGATTTTATTACAAGGATACGATCTTGGTGTTTGGATTGTGGGGCATAAATGTCTTCACACTTAGGACAGTAGATTTTGACAGTGCTTAACCTTGGGATGTCTGACTGGCCAACAGGCAGACATCGTTGTTTATTGCAGTGAATTCTTGGACATCTGCCAAAGTCATAGTTCCTGTACTTCTCCAACTGAATTGCACACTATTGCATTAGGAAGCCTGATATCCAACATCATGAAAAAACCATATAAAGTTGCATGGTTAAACACCTTACCATTGCAGACAATCCTTTGTTAGTAGCTATGTATCTGCCATGAATTAAACCATAGAGCATCTCTGCTGCGGATTCGATCACATTGTTCTGTTCATCATCAGTTAAAGTACCATCTGTTGTTGATCCCAATGGAGAACAAATTATTATTCATGTTCAAACAGCATTTCTTACAGGTTACATAAGAAGTTATTGATTTCATATTGCAGATAGGCAAATATCTTACCATTGGACGACTCAACATCCAAAATTAAGTCCAGTGCATAATCATAGAATGGGACTTGATTTCTTAAACCAGAACGGTTGAAATCATCCAGGATGTAGTCATCGTCCACTTCACAAAAGAATTCATTCCCTTTCTGATTGCAGAACCATGATATCCAAGATGTATCTTCATCATCAAGGCATCTAACATCTGAACCTTTGCAACTTGTTCCAGCTGATTCCCCTGCACAATAAATAAATAAATAAATAAACTATCTGAAAGCCACACAATAAAGAAAAGAAAACTATAAATATATTCAGCAAGAATGTAACCTTGATATGATCAAAATGAGAACCAAAATTATTAAACTAAGATGGGCTAGAGAGAGAACTCTATTTCAACAAAAGATTATTTGGCAGCATGACCACTTAGATGAGAAAAGTCAATAGCTTGACACCAAACACAGAACCTCTTCAAGATATGTACATGAATTAGTCTGCCCAAACAAGTTTAAAACTGATTAGATAAAACATACGAGGAAGTCGAATAACTTCAATAACAAGCCTCACAAATCAAAAGACAGAGTAGAAGAGCAAGTACCTTTGTGTAAAAACATCATAACATTGTGCCAAAGAAAAAAAAAAACACCATATCATAACGTAACATTATACATATGAATTACAGCAAAACCCCAGTATTAGGAAAATAATAATAATAATTATTATATATGATAATATGATGGATTGTTATGAGGTTTATCATATAATAAATGCATGTTATTATGCATTGAAAGTGAAACTGACCCTGATCATAGGATGCATCAATATTGCGATAATTGGCAGCAAGTGAGGTAGAGGTAGAGGGAGCCAAAGACTTGTCTTTGAGTCGATTGGGATTCAAAGCCGGTTCAGAACGTGATCTAATTACACCTCGCTCATCTTTATTTTTCATACTCTCTCTCTCTCTCTCTCTCTCTCTCTCTCAAATGTAATGCACCACTAATTAACCTTCAAATCAAAGTTTGGATTTTTCCTACACTCAAGTTTGGATCATGCATCAATGGCGATTTCAATGTACATTTGGATCTGCCCTGCAGTGGCAATCAAAGAGAGAAGACAAAAAGAAAAAATGGAACAAAAAAAACTTTTATTTATACTTTTTTTTAACAAAGTAATATTATAAACTATTATAATATACGGAAGGAGACGAATCAAAAAATTATATGAGTCGGTTGAGTTGATAAGAATTGTTCTATTTACTATCAAGGTCTAAGTTTGAGTCCTCTTACGGAATAAATAAATACTATTAAGTAACGTTATCTAATGAGAATACGTTACATTTCAAGTAAAATAGGATCCTTTATAAGTTAATTTGGGCCTACCATTAAGGGTAGTATTGACTTTTCAGTTTTGCAACATGTAAAAGTTTTCGATTGATATGTGTTTGCCTAAGCTGTGATCCCTTCCGACATCAAATCCAACGATTAAAAATCATTCCCAGAGTCAGATTACCGTTCGACGAAACGATCTGACCAAGATAGAGATGGGAGAGATGAGATCGACGGCAGGAGAAAAGGCTAGGCTTTCTCCGTCCTCGCTCCTCTCAAATGGCAACAAGCAAGAAGAACCATGGGAGTGATGGGAGCTCACACATTTTCAACTCTAATCCCATTTGACCACAACCCCACCAATTCGTTGTCTTTTTGTTTGGTAAGCCTTCCAATTCTCTAAATAGCGAGAAATTCATAAAGCAAAAAGAAAATTTTGATTCTGACATCAAGCAGTTGAATTGAAAGAATAAAGTTTTAATCTTGTAGAAAAATGCAACCATTGACTACACATGTTTGGAATTTGAAGCAGCCGGAAACCCTTTTTTGCAATATTGAAAATAACCAATTCACACAAAGGTAGAAATCAAACGAAAAAAATTATGTTTCTTTATGGAAAAACATTGTTGGGAGAGAAAAGAAGTTAAGGTTTTTGATGTTTAGTGAATGTATATTTGTGTATGCCAATGTGTATAAAATTTTGTCTGGTTATGCGTTTTTTGTCTCATAGTAGAATTGTGTAATATTTAAGGACTTGTAGGGATTCCGTGATTGATTTTTTAGTCTGTCAATGTAGTTTCAAGGGAGTTGCTAGGGGGAGCTGGGGTTTGGGGCAGAAATGGGGTGTATCCGGTTGACACCGAAATTCTGGGGCCAATCTCTTCTTTATGCAAGTCAGGTATGATAATAGAGTAAACATGTTATAGATGTAACATCCATGGCTAATGGGTAAAGCTCAATTTTTTGGTATGTAATCATATGGATGGCATTGAACTTCATAGAAATTTTTTGATAAGAAAGTAAGTTTTCAAGCATTGGATATGGCATTTCATTTTCTTAGTATAGTCTTTCCATAGCTTAGCTTTGAAGCCTGGTATCCAAATGTATGGTATCCCCTCCTCCTGCTTTCCTCTTCTCTCCATTTTACATTATGATTGCGATCAGGCAATTAAGAGTCATGAAGACTGTTATGTGTCCACCACATAGTTAGCTTGAATATATATATATTTTTTTGGTTACAGTAGTTAGTTTGATTATATAGTACTTAGTGTTTGGGGTTGAGGATGTTAACAGGGTTATAGATGGATATTGCCTTCATCCCCTTTCTAATTCTTTTATCATTAATAAATTATGTGCTTCTTACCACCAAAAAAAAAAAAAAAACTGACTTAGTTTGAGGTTGTACTACGTGCAATTTAGTTTCACTGTGAGTCTAATAGTTCACTATAAAATACTGGAGCCTGTTGCATGTGGCCCCATCCATGTATGCACCCTCACACAACACTGACAGAAAGGCAGGCATATGCGCTCATATGACTTATGATCACATTGTTGTGGTGTAATTGTGGATTTATTTTTTCTTTCATTAGGCAGATAGTGGTCAGCACTGCAAGGGATGTAGATTTGGTTGGTCTAATGGTAGGTGCATAGAATAGTGATAGTTTGTATGTCACACCGTTTTCTTTTTGCCTTTACGTCATTTGCTTTGTACCACTGGGAAAATAGGATTGCAACTCCAAATAACTAAAATTTATTCAAATAGGATTGTGACTTCTTAACACACATTCACCGCACTAGTTTATTGTTTTGTTTTGTCCCAGCAAGGAAAGTTCAGACATACCATCTTTTGATCATTGATGAATCATAAGCAGGTAGGATTTTGGCCTCAAAATGATTTAGTTGTCTTTATCTGTTGCTCTTTCCTTTATAACTTGTGATTCTTATTTCTTCAAAATTACGATTATTATCTGCACCATGCAGGTTCTTATGAAGGCTTGAGTATTTAACTGGCTAGGGGAAGAAAAAATTCATACGCAAGTTCAAGTAGCATTTAGTGCATATCTCACCACTCCCTTCGATGTGATCAAAACAAGATGTCAAGTTCCCTGATCAGCCTTGAGGTATCAGTTATGTTTTGTGGTTGATATAATTATAGTTAGTTTCAAGTAACTTTCAGTTGTGAGTGTGGAACACAAGCTTTTGCAAGCATCACATGCTGTATAATGTGTTGTTAGTGTACTTATTGTTACCTGAATAAGGCTCGACAAGTCAGCTGTTGTGCATATGAACACTGATCACATAGGTGCACAGGCACAAACACCATTTATATTCTGTATCATGGAACAATCCTTTTGCTGTTTTATCTATGCACCCTTGACTACCATTTTGTTTAAATATTGTCACATAACAGAGTAATTTTGTCTTGTGGACAAAATTGAGGGGCTATTATCAGAAAATATACGTTGATTGTTATTTCGAACTGACCTTTCAAACGTCTTTGCCAATTTCAATTTTTTATGTTTGATATGGGCATCACATTCATGTGTTGCATATGGTTGTATTACTCATTGGCCGACAGTTGGATGTGATAGCAAAAGAATTTTCTGATTTCAATCTATAACGTTTGGTGTGAACTTTAGGTCGATGAATGCTTGGATGCAATTCGTAGCCTGTGGATGGATGAAGATGCCCAGGGGATGTTCAAAGATAGCAGTCTTTTGGATTACACTCTATAGTCCAGCTTCCGCTCTTACTTTTGCAGCATTTGTGAAAGACCATTCCAAAGGACTGAGAAGAAACAGGAAGTTGCTAGCATGTTAGTAGAGAAAAAGGATCGCCTTCAGATGGGCATGATAAACTTGCACTGATGAACTAGGGCATTTCCATTTCCCATGTTTTCTCTAGTTTGTTAGCGACGGAACTAGCAGATTAGCGAGGGCACTTTCCCCGTTTGGGACCATAAAGGTAAAAAAACCGTCATATCGTCGTAACAAATCAGTACGTCACATATTCGCTGATTGAGCTACCTGTGGTGAAAAATATGCATGTTCTTGATGAAAAGATGGTAGCGTTGATCAAGTTTTTTAGAGAGACTGCCCTTAATTCTTCTACAGCTTGACCATGAATTTTTATTTAATTAGTTATGCAAATTATATATAAGTGAGAGGAAAACCACTTTGATTGGCTTTATCATACATCTTTTCATCTCATATGTAGCCTCACTCACTACGATCATCTAAGGAAGCACAGGATTTACCACCCTTCATTTTAAAATAAATCACATGTCAGTGTACACGTCCCATATGGATTTAAGTTCTTGATGTGTACGCTAATTGGATTAGCTAGAAAAATTAACGTAAACGAAATTCATCAAGGTATTAATGATTTTCATATATAAATATAGAGATGACTATTGATTGATATCGTTTAGAAATAAAACTAAAACTCATCAGTCACATTATACAAGAAAATAAAGCTGCGCATCGGCATGTCAGGGGAATTGTTGTAAAGTCCTTACGATATCTGAAAATCAAGTGTAAGTGACAATTAAGATAAGATTAGCTAAACGTAATTTCAAAGACTCTTTGCATTTAAAACTCAATCCTAAGCGTCGTCTGATTAGGATTCTCTTTGATGTTTTTTGGGTTGATTTTTTGGTATTTATTTATGTTATGTTATTAACAACAGGTAGCGTTTTGCATTTAGAATTTAATAACAATCCTTAATACGCACCAACACCACTCCTAATTACTCCAGAATACAAATTGCATGACTTGGTAGTTTCTTGAGTTCTTATGTTTTTACGGATATGGGGAGGGAGAGGCAGCCCTCATGAAAATAGCACAACATATTTCTTCTTCACAAGAAAACCGAATTAGCGAAGGCAAGGATCACATGGAAAATCGAAATATTACATTATTTTGCCTTCTGTTTGCTGGTTTAGTTTTATTTTTAATGTTCAACCAGACCACGGATGGATCCAAACCACTCTTTGTCTTCCAAACTCACCAATGCCAATCCTCTACCAAGGTAATAAATAATAATCTTTTTGTTTTTGTTTCCGTTTTTGTTCTTGTTGGCTTTTTTCTGTTTTCGTTTAATATGTAATTGTTGTGATTTGCTCAAGTTAATTTGTTTGGGACAGAGCAACACAATTGGCCCTGGAGATGGGCTTGAATCAGCTTTATCTGAGGCTTCCATGGCAAACAAGACTGTGATAATTGCTATTGTAAATAAGGCCTATGTGGAAGGAGACAAGCCAATGCTTGATATGTTTTTAGATGGTTTCTGGCTCGGAGAAGACACAAGGGGCTTGATTTCTCACCTGCTTCTTGTTGCCGTCGATCAAACTTCCTTCAAACGTTGCAAGTTTCTTCGCCTTCACTGCTACAAGCTCGAAGCAGATGGTGCCGATTTTGAGGCCGAGGAACTCTACATGTCGCAAGATTTTATCAAGATGATGTGGAGGAGAACCCTGTTTCTCAAGGAGATGCTAAAGAGAGGCTATAGTTTTGTATTCACAGTAAGTTTTCTCAACATAATCGTATTGCGAAGCTATTCAGCTTCATTACTCGATAAATAATCCGACAACATAATATGTCACTCTCGTAAAAGGGTCCAGTTGATAAACTAAAATGTGAAATATATAATGCCATACTCTGTTATGTTTGATTCGCAGTAATGTTTTTTGGCTGATAAATTAACAAGTAAAAATCACAAGTGGGAGTAAATAAAAAAACAATATGTGAGTGGATTATATGTTTGATTCAAAATATTTATATTTTAGTAAGGTGGATCCGAAAAGTTATGATATTCGACATATAATTAGCTTACATATATCCAAAATTTCCATTTACAGGACATAGATGTGTTGTGGCTAAGGAACCCATTCCCAAGGCTAACAAGCTTCAATGAAAACATAGATCTTCAAATCAGCGTTGATAAATTCAATGGGGATGAATGGTCTCAAGCCAACCCCATCAACACAGGCTTCTACATGGTCAGGTCCAACAACAGAACAATCTCGCTATTCGAGGAGTGGTACGCTAGAAGAAACAACTCCACAGGATTGAAAGAGCAGGATGTTTTGAACAACATGATGCAGGATGGTTTTTTCAGAGAGTTGGGCCTCAGTGTGAGGTTTTTGGACACCCTTTATTTCAGTGGCTTCTGTGAAGTTAGCAAAGACTTCAAAGTTGTCAGAACGGTTCATGCCAACTGCTGCCGGACTATAAGTGCTAAGGTGGCTGATCTGACCGCTGCGATTCACGATTGGAAGAGGTTCAAGAGCTTATCCGATTCCAATCAGACATCGACTTTGACATGGACTAGCCATGTAAATTGTGAGGGCTCCTGGAAGAATTTCAACGTGACCCTTGGCTAGATTTCCTAGTCCTAGACATAGTTTTCTTTTTTCGCTTTTTAAAAGTCAGTCAATCCTAACTTAGTTTAATTAGGATTGTATGTTATATGACAATATAGAATTCTGTGTTTGATCTTTTCAGGTGATGTCTCATGAGTTTGTACTTGTGTTCACAACAATATCGTTTTTGTTTTTTTTAAGATTAATAGCAGTTAATATAATACAATCCCAATGTCACGCCTGATCAGCTATTGATCACAAAAATTGCATGACATGGTCGGTCGTCAGTTTCTTCAAGTCTCCAGTTTTTATGGATAGAGATCTCTCCTTAAGATTGTTATATATGATCAAATTAACGCTCATAATAGTGTATTAGCTAAGACCTCCAAGACATGGAAAATTTTCAAATTGCCATATTATGCCTTCCATTTTCTAGTTTAGTAGTTTTGTGTATGTTCAACCAGACCACAGACCAATGCCAACCCTTTACCAAGGTAATTAAGTTTTAATTTGTTTAATCTATTATTAAATTGTTTTAATTTGTTCTAATTAATTTTTTTAAAATAATTAATAGATCAACACAAACAGCAAAGAAGATGTAAGCTTTATATAAGGCTTCCATGGGAACTTACAAGACTCTGATAATTGCGATTGTAAATAAAGCGTACGTAGAAGGAGATAAGCCAATGCTTGATTTATTTTTAGATGGGTTCTGGCATGGAGAAGACACACGAGGCTTGATTTCTCGTTTCATACTTCTTATCTATATGAACTCATTTCATACTTCAACGAAGGCATAGATCTTCAAATCAGCACCGACAGCTTCAATGGTGATCAATTGTCTGAAGCAAACCCCATCAACACAGGTTTCTACATGGTGAGATCTAACAACAGAACAATCTCCTTATTCGAAAAGTGGTATGCCCAGAAAAACTACTCAACCAAATTGAAAGGGCAGGATGTTTTAAATGGCACGATGAAGGAAGGTGTTTTCAGAGAGTTAGGCCTCAGCGTGAGGTTTTTGGACACCCGTTACTTCAGTGGCTTCTGTGAAGTTAGCAGGGACTTCAAAGCTGTCACAACCGTTCATGCCAATTGCTGCCGGACTCTAGGTGCTAAGATGGTTGATCTGACGGCTGTGGTTCACGATTGGAAGAGGTTCAAGAGCTTATCTAATTCCAACTGGACATCGACTTTGAAATGGACTAACCATGTAGCCTGTAATCGGTCCTGGAAGTGCAATAAAGTGACATGGAGCTAGGTTTTTAATTGCTTCACTTCTAAATGATCATGAAAATAATTAAAGACAGATTTTTTTTTTTTTTAATGTATTGTCACTCTATCAAGATGATTAATTGTCTCAGTGACAAGTGCATCTCTTTCTATAAAAAAAATTCATGAAAAGAGTTGCTGAGTTTGAGTGGACTGCATTTTTTATGAATGAGACGAATTTCACTAAATAAGTTGGACTTCCTAAATAACAATAAATTATTTTTTCTAGATAGTTGTACTGGAGTGGAGCCCACACCCTAGTCTAACTATGGCTCCACCCTTGCTAATTTGTGACTATATGGTGCTATATCCTTAATTTTCAAGGCTATAATTGAGATTTTACATGAGATGGTTGAGCAAAACTCTCTTAATTATGTCCTCTTCCTTCCCAAATTAAGCTGCTAGTGGGTTTCTGTTATTCAACTAATGCAAAGTGTGGATCTGAAATCCCAACGAACATTAGCCCCTAATTGGAAACCAAAATGTGCGAGAAGCTCTCCACGTCTCACAAATTTTGGATGAATCCCTCTAAATATGTGCCTTATGCAGCTCTTGCAAAGTGGACTATAAAATCAAATCCTTTTACAATTCTAAATCAATAGCACCCAAAAACATACAAAACCTCAAAACCAAAAACCCAATAAAAATAAAAATAAAAATGGCCAAAAAAAAAACAGGCATGGGCGTCAATGCAGCTCTAACCATGACATTAATTCTCTTCACTGCCACCATAACCATGGCGGATGATCATACCCCAGTACCAGCCGACCAATCCCAAGTCAACACATGGTTCAATAACAACGTGAAGCCGTACACGACGGCGGAGCACACTTGACCCGCCCTTGCAACTACCGAGGTGGTCAAAAGGTCATCAAGGTCATGAAAGAGTGGACAATTCAAGACCATTATCGTTAATAGCATTCTGGCAACACCAAACGTGTCATTGTGTACATTGGAGGGGGAGAGTACAATGAGAAAATCACCATTCCGCGGAATAAACCATTTGTTACATTTTATGGCTCTCCAACAAATATGCCAACTTTGACCTTTGCTGGCACATCCCAAAAATATGGAACAGTGAACAGTGCCACAGTGATTGCTGAATCTGACTACTTTGTGGCATCTAATGTTATTATTAAGGTATGTAAATTTATCACATCAATATGTCACATGATATTATCATCACACACAATAAATTTTTATTGACATTCTTTTATTATTTTTGAGTGGGGATAAAAATTTGTGTTGATTTGTAATTGTGAAGAACTCTTCGCCAAGGCCAGATGGGAAAAGAGTGGGAGCGCAGGCAGTGGCATTGAGGGTGTCGGGGAACAAGTCAGCCTTGTACAATTGCAAGCTTATTGGTTTCCAGGACACCCTTTGTGATGACAGGGGCAATCATTTGTTCAAGGACTGCTTCATTGAAGGCACTGTGGATTTCATATGGGGAAGTGGAAAGTCTCTCTATCTGGTAATGCCACCCAAACTCTCCCTATAATTTCTCAATGAAAGGACAATCTATTGAGGAACTCTACATGCGAGTCTGGTCATATAATAGTGAACTTCACATACATGTTGTAAGAGAAATGTTATATGTACGATTAACTCATCAGTATAATTGAGCTTGTTGATGGTCTATATTATGCCATGGTTTTGATGGTTAATGAATTAATGGGTGCAGAACACTGAGTTACATGTGTTGGGGGATAATGGATTAACAGTGATAACAGCACAAGCAAGGGACTCAGCTTCAGAGGATACTGGATACTCATTTGTCCACTGCAAGATTACTGGGACTGGAAGTGGCACATATTTGGGCAGGGCTTGGAGGACCAATCCCATGGTGGTCTATGCCTACACCAGCATGACCAAGGTCATCAACCCTGCCGGATGGAGCGACGATAACCACCCCGAACGTGACAGGTAAGCAAATTAAAAAACATTAATTAAGCATTTTCATATAATTGATTGGTTTTTAGACTTAATAAATATTGATCATTATTATTATTATTTTTTTTTGGTGTGTATGTGGCAATATTATAGCACGGTGTTCTATGGAGAGTACAAGTGTTCAGGTCCAGGTTCAAGTGCTGCTGGGAGAGTAAAATACACCAAACATTTGACAGACGAACAAATCAAACCTTTCCTAAGCCTTGGCTATATTCAGGGTTCCAAATGGCTGCTTCCTCCTCCAAATCCCAAAGTGTAGATATTGGATATAGTTTTCTTAACTGTACAGGTACGATTGAGAAAGCCAACCGCAGGCCTCATGCAAAATGTACATGAGCTAGCTATATAGTAATGTATAAAATCAATATTATGATTTAATTTGTGAAGATCTTCCTCTATACAATTTGAGCATAGTTTGTCGATTTGATTGGTACAAAAGACACATTAACATTTATTAATGCTTATGCTCCTAAGATCTATAATGTAGTACAAAAATTAAAAAAAGGACCCCTCCTTTTAATTTTCACATAAGAAATAAGTCGTGCATGCGCAAAGAGTTATTTTAAGCGTTGACTAGATTCCAACTGAACTTGCTTGATGATGAGTGAGATTTTGTGCTTTTCTCTTTCTAAAACATCCGGATCATGTGGAGAATAAAAATCAAGTATAATCTAATATAATGGGTTCCACAATTTAGTAATTAAAGTTCAATTCTGAAACATTTGGGATGGAAAAGCTTGTTTGCTGACCATTTTTTGGTGCTAACAGAATAAATGTAATTTATCGATTTGTTATGGATCAAATATACATGTCTGAGATTTTGGGGCTGAGAAACTGTACATGTCTCAAGATTTTATCAACATTATGCGGAGGAGAACTCTCATATTCAACATATTATATATGAGGTTGTCGGTCTCCATCAATTGATCAATTGTCTAACAATATAACATATCAAACTATTGTAAAACGAATTTAACTTCAACCAAGCAAAATGTGATAAATAATATATTACATAACCATATCTACATTTCTCATAAAAGATGCCATTAATCAAGTAAACTTTTCTATTGCCAGACTGTGAGTTCGTATAACGATTTTGTTGAATCTGTACGCACGATATTCAGTATGGCAACTCAACATTACTCTTATATATTTGTATAAACACAGTATAATTACATGTAGAGAAAATTAAGAAAGCAATACATTTTTCAGCTTCAATGGCGACAAATGGTATTGAAGAAAACCCCATCAGCACAAGCTTCTACATGGTGAGATCCAACAGCATAATAGTCTCCTTATTCGACAAATGGTACACCTGGAAAACTAATCCACCAGATTGAAAGAGGATGAGGATGTTGGACACCTTTACTTCAGTGGCTTCTGTGAAGTTATCAGGGTTCAGAGCTGTCACAGCCATCCATGCCAATTGCTGCCGGACTATAGGTGCAAAGGTGGCTGATCTGACGGCTGTGGTTCATGATTGGAAGAGGTTCAAGAGTTTATCTAATTCCAAGACAATCACTGATGCCGTTAATAGGATTCTTGTCGGCAACACCAAAAGTGTCATTGTGTACATTGGAGGGGGAGAGTACAATGAGAAAATCACAATTCCGCGAAATAAACCATTTGTTATATTTTATGGCTCTCCAACAAATATGCCAACTTTGACCTTTGCTGGCACAGCCCAAAAGTATGGAACTGTGAACAGTGCCACAGTGATTGTTGAATTCGACTACTTCGTAGCAACTAACCTTATTATTAAGGTGTGTAAATGTATCATGTTACGTGATATTATCATCATGAGCAATAATCTTTTATCAATATTCTTTTAAAAAATTTGTTTCCTTATTATAATTTGTGTTTGTGAAGAACTCTTCGCCAAGGCCATATGGGAAAAGAGTGGGAGCACAGACAGTGGCATTGAGGGTGTCGGGGAACAAGTCAGCCTTGTACAATTGCAGGCTGATTGGTTTCCAGGACACACTTTGTGATGACATGGGCAATCATTTTTTCAAGGACTGCTATATTGGAAGGCACGGTGGATTTCATCTTTGGAAGTGGAAAGTCTCTCTCTTTGATGCCACCCAAACTCTCCCCATTATTCCTCAAGTTCTCTTTGGTTTCAGTTCTCTTTGGTTTCAATTCTCTTTTGTTTCCGATTTTATTAAATTGTTTTAATTTGTTCTAATTAATTTTTTTGAAATAATTAATGGATCAACACAAACAGCAAAGAAGATGAGCTTGAATCAGCTTTGGAACTTACAAGACCGTGATAATTGCGATTGTTGAAGCGTACGTAGAAGGAGATAAGCCAATGCGTGATTTATTTTTAGATGGGTTCTGGCACGGAGAAGGCACACGAGGCTTGATTTCTCAACTTCTTCTTTTGGCGGTCGATCAAACATCTTTCAAAAGTTGTAAGTTTCTCCATCTTCACTGTCGCAAGCTCGAAGCAGATGATCCTGCCGATTTTGAGGCTGAGAAACTGTACATGTCTCGAGATTTTATCAACATGATGTGGAGGAGAACTCTCTTTCTCAAAGAAATGCTTGAGCGAGGCTATAGTTTCATATTCACAGTAATTTTCTAACTTAGAGATATACAATGTGATTCAACGTATTACATATGAGGTCGTCGGTCACGATTACTCGACCAATTGCTAACAACATAATATGTCATAATACTCTTGTAAAATGAATTAACCAAGCAAAATGTGATATATAATGGTTATTATGGTTACATGATACATTACTCGGTAAAAGAAGTGAACTTGCTTGGTTAATATATTATATATCACATTTCTCGTATTCCGATTTTGTTAAATCATGTATTCACATTACTCGGTTAAAGAAGTGAACATTATGATAACTATGGAGAAGAAGAAGTGCTGAAGAGAGAAAAGTAAAGCTTTGTATATTCTCTGAAATTGTGTTTTTTACATTGTTCTTAAATGAACCACAGACCCAAGCTTATATAGCTGTGTAACCATAAGCTAACTTGCTTAACAGATTGCTTAACAGACTAACTAATCATACTACTAAGCACGTGAAGGGCTAACAAACTTGCCACCTCACCAAGGACACGTGTCACTAGTAACATAAGCTAACATTCCCCCTCAATCTCAGCTGGGTTGTTACCTAGCCTGAGATTGGAACGATGTCGAATGAACACTGGACTATGAAGGCCCTTGGTAAGAATATCTGCAACCTGACCATCTGTGGGAATATATTGCACAACCAGATCTCGACATTGAACTCTTTCTCTAACAAAGTGATAATCGATCTCCAAATGTTTAATACGCGAGTGAAAAACTGGATTGACACTAAGAGCCAATGCTGACATATTATCACTATGAATAATAGGTGCCTCTGGCAGTGTCATATGTAAATCACACATTATCTGTCTAATCCAAGCAATGTCTGCTGCACAATTGGCTAGAGCACGGTATTCGGCTTCAGTGGAACTACGAGAGACTGCAGCTTGTTTCTTCGATGACCATGAGATTGGATTATCACCAAGAAATACAACATAACCTGTGGTAGAACGTCTGGTGTTAGGATCACCTGCCCAATCAGAGTCACAATAGCCGGATAAAAGCATAGAGCCAGGAGAGAATGTGATCCCATACTGAAGAGTACCTTGCAGATATCGCAAGATACGTTTGACCAAAGCAAAATGTGTATCAGTGGGAGCATTCATAAATTGACACACTGTGTTTATCTGCAAAAGCAATATCTGGTCGTGTAAAGGTCAAATATTGTAATGCTCCAACAAGACTTGGTACAATGTTGGATCAGAAAGAAGAGTACCTTCATCTTTCAACACAGACTGATGAGGTTTAATTGGAGTCAAACATGGTTTACAAGTGTCCATGCCTGCCTTCTTAAACAAATCTCGAGCATACTTAGCTTGATTGACAAAAATATCACCATTGTCCTGATAATGAACCTCCAATCCAAGAAAATAGGTAAGACGACCTATGTCTTTCATATCAAATACCTCCCCCAAAGAATCAATAACAGATTGTACCACTTGTGTATTCTGATCCAGTGATGATTATATCATCAACATACAATAATAGAATAACCACAGAGGTAGAATTTTGTCTGACAAACAGACTAGGATCTGAGTGAGATGATTGAAACCCCAAAGAAGGCAGATAACCTGTAAACTTGGCATTCCATGCACGCGGTGCCTGTTTTAAACCATATAGGGATTTCTGTAATTTGCACACATAATTAGGATATGTAGAGTCAGTAAAACCTTGAGGTTGCCTCATATAAACCTCTTCTTGTAATTCCCCTATGAAGGAAAGCATTTTTTACATCCAATTGCCGTAAATCCCATTTAAACATAGCAGCTAAACTGAGTACTAATCTGACTGTGGTGTGTCTCACTACAGGACTAAATGTTTCGTCATAATCCAAACCATGCTCTTGACTAAATCCTTGAGCGACCAGCCTAGCTTTGTATCTAGAAATTGTTCCATCTGAATTTCTTTTTATTTTATATATCCACCTACATCCTACAATATTCTTGTCAGGAGGAGAAGGAACAAGATTCCATGTACCTTGTAATTGAAGAAGCTTGAATTTCCTCTGCCATAGCCTGTTGCCATTCTGGTTGAGCTGCTGCTGCCTTAAAATAAGTTGGAGCCTCAGGTTCTATGACAGAAGTAAGCATAGTTGCAAAGCATGAGAATTCTGGAAATTGTCTTTTCTGAACAACCCCAGACTTGAGTCTGGTTTGCATAGGATGACAATTAGTAGAATGAGGCATTGCATAGGCATCTGATGACTCATGAATATTTGAGTTAGATGGAATAGGTAACACTACCTCCAATTGATTGGTTGAAGTAACAGGTAATATAGAACCTGATGAGAACTCCAAGGGCTCAATATTATTGGTCATTGGAAGTTCTGAATGAGGTTCCATAGAAGACTGAGCAGAAGAGGTAGATTGTTGGGAAGATGTATGAGGCAAAGTAACTGAGATATTGACTGGCCTTGGATTAGATGAAGCAACTGTAGTAGAAATTGGAGGCGACTTTAACACCTTAAAGGGAAAGAGACTCTCATCATGAATCACATGTCTAGAAATGTGAAGTTTCTGACTGAGCATATTATAGCAATAAACTCCTTTATGGCTCAATGAATATCCTAGAAACACACATTGGGATGATCGAGATTCCAGTTTATGAGTATTATACTGTTTGAGCAAAGGATATACAGCTGAACCAAACACCTTCATGGCACTTAAAACCGGATGATGACCGAAGAACTTATAATATGGAGAAGTCATGTTCAATCCTTTGCAAGGCATTCTATTGATAAGAAAAACTGCATGAGCTGCTGCATAATACCAGAGATTAGTAGGCAATTCAGCTGTCTGTAGGAGAGTAATAGCTGTCTCTATCACATGTCTATTCTTTCTCTCAAAGCAACTCCATTTTGCTGAGGAGTGTAAGGGCATGATAGGTGATGACTAATACCTTTAGATGACAAGAACTCCCGAAAAGCTTTACTAGTATACTCACCCCCTCCATCGGATTGAAAATTTTGATATGAGCTTGATATTGATTAACAACATAGGCATGAAACTTGACAAATGTTGGCAAAACATCAGATTTATTAATAAGTGGGAAAATCCACATGTATCTTGTACATCATCAATGATGGTAAGATAATATCGAAAACCTCCCACTGCTATACATGCTGAAGGTCCCCAAACATCACTGTGAAGCTTATGAAAAGGTACTATAGTGGTAGATTGAGAATGAGAAAATGGTAATCTATGCATTTTGCCTTGAATACAAGCAACACAAACTTCAGAACTAGTATCTGCATGACAAGGAATCTGAGAGGTCTTAAGTATATGATGCAGCACTTCATTGGAGACATGTCCTAATCGAAGATGCCATAGCTTTGACGTCACTTGTTGTCCTAGAAAAGCCGTTGGGGAAGGCTGAGACGCTGTGGCAGATTTATTAGATTGAACTAGGGAAGTAGAAGAGGCATTGTTCTCAAACTAAGGAATGGGATAGAGGCCTTGTCTACTCTGCCCTTGGCACAGATCTGATTGGTGTGCTTGTCCTGCACATAGATGTAGTGTTCATCAAAGATAACCCTGCAGTGATTGTCCCGACATAACTGATAAACAGATAAGAGATTGGCAGCAAGATGAGGAACATGGAACACATTATTTAAATGTAAAGATCCAGGGAGATCTGTCAACATAGAAGTACCAATATTAGAAATAACCAAACCTTCTCCACTGCCTACTGTCACTTTATTCTCAGAAGAGTATGGAGTAGCAGTCATAAGGTTGGAGACATGTGGAGTCATATGATGTGAAGCGCCACTATCGCTATCCACAGATCATCAGGAGCATACACGAAGGCACGTGTGCTGTCATAACTGTAGAGAAGGAGGTGGAGTGGCTCCCGATACGCAAAATTTGCTCTGTGATAGCAATTTAAAGCAATATGTCCACGTTTCCCACAGATTTGACATTCCACAATAGGAGGAGGAGCAGAATTTTCAGGAATTCGATAAAAGCAATTTGTAGCTGTGTGACCTCTCTTATTACAGATCTGACATTCAGGAATTGCCTGTGTTTTTGGACCAGAAGAAAACTTGGGAACAAAAGACCTTGGTTGAGAATTGAAACGGCCACCATTATTGCCATGAAAGCCTCGACCTCTATTATTGTAGTGTGAATTAGTAGGCTGACTTGCTTGAGAATAATGCATTGTTGGTTGAGAATGAGGCACAGAGGAGGACTGAAACCTGGCATTAAACCCCATAGTTGGTGAAGTATTTGACTGAGAAGGACCAGTTATGGTTCCCACTGTAGCAGATGAATTGGTTGAAGAACTATGCACATTATTAGCAGTAGATGAAGATCCCAATTCAAAGGAGGTTACACCCATCATACCATGCATAGAGTGAGACATTGCTACAATTCTAGCCTCAATATTACGTTCTGCAGACAACAGATGAGCTCTGAATTCCTTGAGATTGATTGGTGTTTCCCTTGCTACTAACACCGTTTTAGTCATGTCAAATTCAGGAGGTAAACCATTAAGTGCAGCAATGATAATGTCATCATCGCTAAGTGAACTCCTGCTGCAGACAATTGATCCCAATGTGTTTCAACTTAAGCAAGAACTTTTCAATAGAATCACCGCCCTTATGTAGAGTATGCAATTCAGTCTTGAGTTGATTAACTCGTGCTCTAGAAACCGAGGCATATCTCAATTAAATTCAACCAAGCTTACAACCTATGACATATTCCATAGCATCATCGGATAATGTGGCAATAAGAAGACTTAAAAATGCCTTATCAACTTGAATCCAAGACCTATAATCTTCAGTAATCTCTGTTGTGACTCCTCTGACTCGTAGATGGTAAATTTCGTGGACACACAGTAGTGCCATCAAAATGCCCATACAAATCATATCCCTGTAGTACAGATTGCAATTGATACTGCCACTTGACAAAATTATCTTCTGACAGCTTAATGGTTAAGACTCCTAATAAACCCTCAATTCTAGGCATCGTAAAAGTCATGATTGACAATCAACTGATGATATGAAATATAAGCAAGAAAACCTATGTGCTTCAAGAAAACAGGGCTTCGTGCCTCAAGATCAGACTTTGTGTCTCAATAAAAGCTTCGTGCTTCAACAATGGCGTTGTGCCTTAGGAAAAGAAAATATCAGAAATTAAACAGCTTCGTGCTTCAATATAGGCTTCGTGCCGTAATAGGAGCTTTATGCCTCAATTCACTGAATCATTTGATCTAAATTCAATGTCGATGCAGAGAACAAGTTTAGAATTCATACCAGAGCTGAATTTATTGAACGAAGAAAAAGCTCAAACACAAGCAAAGAATCGCAAGATTGTGCAGCACGAAATTTCCATGAAAACTCGCCATGAAAGGTACAGAATCAAGCTTTTCAAGCGGAGCGGAAGCTGGAGATCAAGAGCCGAAGCTCTGATACCATGATAACTATGGAGAAGAAGAAGTGCTGAAGAGAGAAAAGTAAAGCTCTGTATATTCTCTGAAATTGTGTTTTTTACATTGTTCTTAAATGAACCACAGACCCAAGCGTATATAGCTGTGTAACCATAAGCTAACCTGCTTAACAGATTGCTTAACAGATTGCTTAACAGACTAACTAATCATACTACTAAGCACGTGAAGGGCTAACAAACTTGCCACCTCACCAAGGACACGTGTCACTAGTAACATCAGCTAACAAATATATTTGTATAAATGCAGTATAATCACGCGTACATGGAGCAAATTAATAAAGCAATACATTTTTGTGTGTTTACATTTATATGAACTCATCCAGACTTATATATATTTTAACCTTTCATTCCCAGACATAGATGTGATGTGGCTAAGGAACCCCTTTCCAAGGCTAATTAGCTTCAACGAAAACATAGATCTTCAAATCAGCACCGATAGCTTCAATGGTGATCAATTGTCTGAAGCAAACCCCATCAACAGGTTTCTACATGGTGAGATCTAACAACAGAACAATCTTATTCGAAAAGTGGTATGCCCAGAAAAACTACTCAACCAAATTGAAAGAGCAGGATGTTTTAAATGGCATGATGAAGGAAGGTGTTTTTAGAGAGTTAGGCCTCAGCGTGAGGTTTTTGGACACCCGTTACTTCAGCGGCTTCTGTGAAGTTAGCAGGGACATCAAATCTGTCACAACCGTTCATGCCAATTGCTGCCGGACTATAGGTGCTAAGGTGGTTGATCTGACGGCTGTGGTTCACGATTGGAAGAGGTTCAAGAGCTTATCTAATTCCAACTCGACATCGACTTTGAAATGGACTAACCATGTAGCCTGTAATCGGTCCTGGAAGTGCAAAGTGACATGGGGCTAGGTTTTTAATTGCTTCACTTCTAAATGATCATGAAAATAATTAAACACAGATTTTTTATTATTTTATAAATGTATGGTCACCCAATCAAGAGGATTAATTGTCTCAGTGACAACTGCACTCTTTCTAAATAAAATAATAATAATCGTTGAAAGAGTTATTGAATTTGAGTGAACTACATTTTTTCTAAATGAGACGAATTCCCATAAATAAGATGAACTTCCTAAAATTAACACTAAATTGAGATTTTACATGGGATGGTTAAGAAAAACTCTCTTAATTATGTCCTCTTCCGTCCCAAATTAAGCTGCTATTCAAAGTGTGGATCTGAAATCCCAATGAACATTAGCCACTAATTGAAACCAAAATGTGCGAGAAGCTCTCCAAGTTTCGCAAATTTTGGATGAATCCCTCTAAATAGTGGACTATAAAATCAAATCCTTCGACCATTCTAATCAATAGCACCCAAAAACATACAAAACCTCAAAACCAAAAATCCAAAAAATATTAAAAATTAAAATGGCCGGAAAACCAACATGCATGGGTGTCAACGCAGCTTTAACCATGACATTAATTCTCCTCACTGCCACCATAGCCATGGCGGATGATGATACACCGGTACCAGCTGAGCAAACCCAAGTCAACACATGGTTCAATAACAATGTGAAGCCGCATACACAGAACAGAAGGGCACGCTTGACCCTGCCCTTGCAACGGCTGAGGCTGGTCAAACAATCATCAAGGTCATGAAAGATGGAAGTGGACAATTCAAGACTATTACTGACGCCATTAATAGCATTCCGGCTGGCAACACCAAACGTGTCATTGTGTACATTGGAGGGGGAGAGTACGACGAGAAAATCACAATTCCACGGAACAAACCATTTGTTACATTTTATGGCTCTCCAACCAATATGCCAACTTTGACCTTTGGTGGCACAGCCCAAAAGTATGGAACTGTGAACAGTGCCACAGTGATTGCTGAATCTGACTACTTCATGGCAGCTAATGTTATTTTTAAGGTATTTAACTTTATCAAATCAACATGTCACATGATATTATCATCACACAATAAATATTTGTTTACATTCTTTTATTATTTTTGTGTGGGGATTAAAATTTGCATTGATTTGTGGTTGTGAAGAACTCTTCGCCAAGGCCAGATGGGAAAGCAGTGGGAGCGCAGGCAGTGGCATTGAGGGTGTCAGGGAACAAGTCAGCCTTGTACAATTGCAAGCTTATTGGTTTCCAAGACACCCTTTGTGATGACAAGGGCAATCATTTTTTCAAGGACTGCTTTATTGAAGGCACCGTGGATTTCATCTGGGGAAGTGGAAAGTCTCTATATTTGGTAATGCCACCTAAACTCTCCTTATAATTCCTCAATGAAAGGAAAATCTATTAAGGAACTCTATATGCGACTCGTCATATGATAGTGAATCTCATGTACATGTTGTAAGAGGAACGTTATATGTACGATGAACTCATCTGTATAATTGAGCTTGTTGATGGTCTATATTATGTCATGGTTTTGATGGTTAATTAATTAATGAGTGCAGAACACTGAGTTACATGTGTTGGGAGATAATGGATTAACAGTGATAACAGCACAAGCAAGAGACTCAGCTTCAGATGATACTGGATACTCATTTGTCCACTGCAACATAACTGGGACTGGAAATGGCACATATTTGGGCAGGGCTTGGAGGATCAGTCCCATGGTGGTCTTTGCCTACACCAGCATGTCCGAGGTCATCAACCCCGCCGGCTGGAGCAACGATAACCGCCCCGAACGTGACAGGTAAGCAAATTTATATACACTAATTAAACTGTTTCATATAATTGATTGGTTTTGAGAGTTAATTAATAATTATCAATAATTTTTTATTATTATTATTTTTTATTTTTATTTTTATTTTTTGTATGTGGCAATATTTTAGCACTGTGTTCTATGGAGAATACAAGTCTTCGGGTCCAGGTTCAAGTGTGGCTGGGAGAGTAAAATACACCAAACATCTGACGGACGAACAAGTCAAACCTTTTCTAAACCTTGGCTATATTCAGGGTTCCAAATGGCTGCTTCCTCCTCCAAATCCTAAAGTGTAGATATTGGATATAGTTTTCTTAAATATATATATATGTATGTATGTATGTATGTATGTTAATATACGATTGAGAATGCCGGCGGCACGCCTCATGCAAAATGTACATGAGCTAGCCATATAGTAATGTATAGAATCAATATTATGATCTAATTTGTGAAGATCTTCCTCTATACAATAGTTTGTCGATTTGATTGGTACAAAAGACACATTAACATTAATTAATACTTACTGTTTATACCAAAATGAACGACCAATGAGAATCGGGCGCATGGACAAGATTGGGTCTATGGTAGCCTTCGGTACATTTATTCAGCACCCAGCTTACCGATCCAGCAATTAGGGCAACCTCCTCCTCTAGGACACGTGGCAAGCCCACAATCAATGTCTATAGTCTCATATCGAAATTCTACACAACTTGCACACCTTCCAAGGTCTATAAAAGAAGCACAATTCCCCAAAATGGAGGTAATCAGAACTCACGGCATATTGTTTATTGATATGTATTCAACTTTACTAAATCCGTACTTACTCAAGCATCGGAAAGCCTTCACAAGATTATACTGGTGCCCTAGGTCTTCCCGAGTGTTTGTTATCTTGCAGATCACGCGCTCTGCCGAGGCCCAGAGCATACCGAAGGCCCAACATCACTAAGTTGCGCGGGAAAGTGCCGAACCATTTTTCTGCGTCAACACTTACACTCCACTTTTCAAGGTTCTAAGATCTATAATGCACGTACAAATAAAATAATTTAAAAAAAAAAATGGAACCCTTTTTAATTTGGGAGTTTCACTAAAACACCCAAAATGAGGGTTGAAATTATAAAAAAACTCAAACACTATTTAAATATAGACACACACACCCAAAACCCATCATTACACACACTCAAAATCCATTTATAAACACACCCAAAAAGTTCACTTTGGGGTTGATTTTGGGAGTGTTTCTATATTTAAATAGTGTTTGGGTTTTTTTATAAATACATGCCTAGAATTGGGTTTTTTTATAAATTTATATTTTAATTTTCACATAAGAAATAAGTCGTGCATGCACAAAGAGTTAGGTTAAGCCTTGAATAGATTCTAACTGAACTTGCTTGATGATGAGTGAGATTTTGTGCTTTTCTCTTTCTAAAACATCCGGATCATGTGGAGAATAAAAATCAAGTATAATCTAATTTAATAGGTTCCTCAATTTAGTAATTAAAGTTCAATTCTGAAAATTTTGGGATGGAAAAGCTTGTTTTGGTGCTAACAGAAGAATAAATTGTAATTTATCGATTTGTTATGGATGAAATATACGTCACTCACATTGTTTTAAAATGAATTTGTGTGTATGGTCTTTGAATTGTAAGGATAATTAAGGGTGGACACAAAATTGCAAGGAACAGAAACCTCTTGTTAATGAGAAGTAGTAGAAATTAAAATGTGCCAGAGAAGCTCTCCAATAATCATGCCTTTGTAGCTTATTCACTCATGCATCATGGACTATGGAACCAAACACTCTAGCTCATTAGCACCCAAACGAACATGATAGTTTTCAGGAAAGGTTAAGTTTTTGGTAATTTTTTATGCTTTCTTTCCCATTTGGATTCAGTTTGTTTTTTCCTTTTGTTAACTAGATTGCCTTATGCTTCCTGGTTGAATTAATTAGGATTTCCAATGCTTGATTTATTTTTAGATGGGGTCTGGCTTGGAGAAGACACACGAGCTTGAGGCTTGATTTCTCACCTGCTTCTTGTTGCATGCACGGTCGATCAAACATCTTTTGAACGTAGTAAGGTTCTCCACCTTCACTGCCACAAGCTGGAAGCAGATGAGCAAGCCGATTTTGAGGCTGAGAAACTGTACATGTCTCAAGATTTTATCAACATCATGTGGAGGAGAACTCTCATATTCAACATATTATATCATATGAGGTCTTCAGTCTCTATCAATTGATCAATTGTCTAACAACATAACATATCATACTATTGTGAAACGATGGGTTGCAGATAAGGTAAGTTGAATTTGAAATGTGTAAGCCAAATTTACTATAAAATTTTCTATTGCCAGACTGTGAGTTCGTATAACGATTTTGTTGAATCTGTACTCACGATACTCAGTATGGCAAACATTACTCTTATATATTTGTATAAACACAGTATAATTACACGTAGAGAAAATTAAGAAAGCAATACATTTTTTAGCTTCAATGGCGACATATGGTACTGAAGCAAACCCCATCAGCGCAAGCCTTTTCATGGTGAGATCTAACAGCAGAACAATCTCCTTATTCGACAATTGGTACGCCCGGAAAACTACTCCACCAGATTAAAAGAGGATGAGGATGTTGGACACCCTTTATTTCAGTGGCTTCTGCGAAGTTAGCAGGGTTCAGAGCTGTCACAGCCATCCATGCCAATTGCTGCCGGACTATAGGTGCTAAGGTGGCTGATCTAACGGCTGTGGTTCACGATTGGAAGAGGTTCAAGAGTTCATCTAATTCCAATCATTTATCAACTTTGAAGCTCAAAGTGACCTAGGGCTAGACTTTTAATTGCTTAACTTACACATGATCATGAAACTAATTATATTGAGTGGACTAATTTTTTTTTTTCTAGAATAAGGTGAACTTCCTAAATGAGCACTAAATTTTCCTATTTTTTTAGATAATTGTAAGAGCATGGCTTGGCTCCTTCAAATTAAGAAGGAGCTCATCCTCACAACAAATAGGATTTTGACACTTGTTAAATTTCAAAAGAGAAAAAGTTAAAGAAAAAAAAAAAAGGAATTGGACAAGTGATAAAACTCTATATTTGTTTTGAGGATCAATTTTAAGGAGCCAAACATTTTCCTATTTGTATTGAGTTGGAATGCAACCTAGTCTAAGAGTGGTTTTGCCGTTGCAAATGTGTGATAATCAAGGGTATAACTGGGATTTTATATGTGATGGCAAAGTGAACTCTCTTTTTATTATTATTATTTTTTTTTATAATAATAATAATTTTATGAGAGTTTCACTAAAACACCCAAAATGGGGGTTGAAATTATAAAAAAACCCAAGCACTATTTAAACATATAAACACACCCAAAACCCATCATTACACACACTCAAAACCCATTTATAAACACACCCAAAAAGTTGACTTTGGGGTTGATTTTGGGTGTGTTTCTATGTTTAAATAGTGCTTGGGTTTTTTTATAAATACATGTCTAGGATTGGGTTTATTTATAAATTTGTATAATTTTATTTTATTTTATAATAATACCACAATTATGTCCTCTTATGCCTTCCCAAATTAAGCTGTAGAGCTAGCTACAGCTAGTCCTTTTCGGTTATTCAACTAATACAAAATGCGTAACTGAAACCACAATGAACATAAGCCCCTAATTAGAAACCAAAATGTGCAAGAAACTCTCGAAAACCCACAAATTTAGGATTAATCCCTCTCAATATGCACTGTGCTTTAACCAGCTCTTGCATAGTGGACTATAAAATCAAAGCCTTCTATTCACCATTCTAATCAACAGCACCCAATACGATACAAAAACTCGAAACCAATAACCAGACGAATAAACAATAAAAATGGCCGGAAAAAACACATGCTTGGGTTTCCATGCAGCTCTAATGGTGATCAAATGTCTGAAGCAAACCCATCAACACAGGTTTCTACATGGTGAGATCTAACAACAGAACAATCTTATTCGAAAAGTGGTATGCCCAGAAAAACTACTCAACCAAATTGAAAGAGCAGGATGTTTTAAATGGCATGATGAAGGAAGGTGTTTTTAGAGAGTTAGGCCTCAGCGTGAGGTTTTTGGACACCCGTTACTTCAGCGGCTTCTGTGAAGTTAGCAGGGACATCAAATCTGTCACAACCGTTCATGCCAATTGCTGCCGGACTATAGGTGCTAAGGTGGTTGATCTGACGGCTGTGGTTCACGATTGGAAGAGGTTCAAGAGCTTATCTAATTCCAACTCGACATCGACTTTGAAATGGGACTAACCATGTAGCCTGTAATTGGTCCTGAAAGTGCAATAAAGTGACCTGGGGCTAGGTTTTTAATTGCTTCACTTCTAAATGATCATGATAATAATTAAAGACAGATATTATTTTTTTATATAATAAATGTATGGTCACCCTATCAAGAGGATTAATTGTCTCAGTGACAACTGCACTCTTTCTATATAAAAAATTTCGTTGAAAGAGTTATTGAATTTGAGTGAACTACATTTTTTCTGAATGAGACGAATTCCCTTAAATAATATGAACTTCCTAAAATTAACACTAAATTCCTTTTTTCTAGATATTTGAACTGGGGTGGAGCCCACCCTAGTCTAACTATGGCTCCACCCTTGCTAATTTGTGACTATATGATGCTATATCCTTAATTTTCAAGGCTATAATTGAGATTTTACATGAGATGGTTAAGAAAAACTCTCTTAATTATGTCCCCTTCCTTCCCAAATTAAGCTGCTAGCGGGTTTCTGTTATTCAGCTAATTCAAAGTGTGGATCTGAAATCCCAATGAACATTAGCCACAAATTGAAACCCAAATGTGCGAGAAGCTCTCTCAAGTTTCACAAATTTTGGATGAATCCCTCTAAATATGTGCCTCAGCAGCTCTTTAGTGGACTATAAAATCAAATCCTTCTACCATTCTAATCAATAGCACCCAAAAACATACAAAACCTCAAAACCAAAAATCCAAAAAAAATTAAAAAATAAAATGACCGGAAAAACAACATGCATGGGTGTCAATGCAGCTCTAACCATGACATTAATTCTCCTCACTGCCACCATAGCCATGGCGGATGATGATACACCGGTACCAGCCGACCAATCCCAAGTCAACACATGGTTCAATAACAATGTGAAGCCGCATACACAGAACAGCAGGCACGCTTGACCCTACCCTTGCAACGGCTACCGAGGCTGGTCAAACAGTCATCAAGGTCATGAAAGATGGAAGTGGACAATTCAAGACTATTACTGACGCCATTAATAGCATTCCGGCCGGCAACACCAAACGTGTCATTGTGTACATTGGAGGGGGAGAGTACGAAGAGAAAATCACAATTCCACGGAACAAACCATTTGTTACATTTTATGGCTCTCCAACCAATATGCCAACTTTGACCTTTGGTGGCACAGCCCAAAAGTATGGAACTGTGAACAGTGCCACAGTGATTGCTGAATCTGACTACTTCATGGCAGCTAATGTTATTTTTAAGGTATTTAAATTTATCAAATCAACATGTCACATGATATTATCATCACACAATAAATATTTGTTGACATTCTTTTATTATTTTTGTGTGGGGATTAAAATTTGCATTGATTTGTGGTTGTGAAGAACTCTTCGCCAAGGCCAGATGGGAAAGCAGTGGGAGCGCAGGCAGTGGCATTGAGGGTGTCAGGGAACAAGTCAGCCTTGTACAATTGCAAGCTTATTGGTTTCCAAGACACCCTTTGTGATGACAAGGGCAATCATTTTTTCAAGGACTGCTTTATTGAAGGCACCGTGGATTTCATCTGGGGAAGTGGAAAGTCTCTCTATTTGGTAATGCCACCTAAACTCTCCTTATAATTCCTCAATGAAAGGAAAATCTATTAAGGAACTCTATATGCGACTCATCATATGATAGTGAATCTCACGTACATGTTGTAAGAGGAACGTTATATGTACGATGAACTCATCTGTATAATTGAGCTTGTTGATGGTCTATATTATGTCATGGTTTTGATGGTTAATTAATTAATGGGTGCAGAACACTGAGTTAAATGTGGTGGGAGATAATGGATTAACAGTGATAACAGCACAAGCAAGGGACTCAGCTTCAGATGATATCTGGATACTCATTTGTCCACTGCAACATAACTGGGACTGGAAATGGCACATATTTGGGCAGGGCTTGGAGGATCAGTCCCATGGTGGTCTTTGCCTACACCAGCATGTCCGAGGTCATCAACCCCGCCGGCTGGAGCAACGATAACCGCCCCGAACGTGACAGGTAAGCAAATTTATATACACTAATCAAACAGTTTCATATAATTGATTGGTTTTGAGAGTTAATTAATACTTATCAATAATTTTTTATTTTTTATTTTTTATTTTTATTTTTTGTATGTGGCAATATTTTAGCACTGTGTTCTATGGCGAATACAAGTCTTCAGGTCCAGGTTCAAGTGTGGCTGGGAGAGTAAAATACACCAAACATCTGACGGACGAACAAGTCAAACCTTTTCTAAACCTTGGCTATATTCAAGGTTCCAAATGGCTGCTTCCTCCCCCAAATCCTAAAATGTAGATGTTGGATATAGTTTTCTTATATATATGTAGGTATGTTAATATACGATTGAGAATGCCGGCCGCACGCCTCATGCAAAATGTACATGAGCTAGCCATATAGTAATGTATAAAATCAATATTATGATCTAATTTGTGAAGATCTTCCTCTATACAATAGTTTGTCGATTTGATTGGTACAAAGACGCATTAACATTTATTAATACTTACGCTCCACTTTTCAAGGTTCTAAGATCTATAATGTACGTACCCCAAAAAAAAAAAAAAAAAAAAGGGCCCCTTTTTAATTTTCACATAAGAAATAAGTCGTGCATCCGCAAAGAGTTAGGTTAAGCCTTAATTAGATTCTAACTGAACTTGCTTGATTTTGTGCTTTTTCTCTTTCTAAAAATCAAGTATAATCTAATTTAATAGGTTCCACAATTTAGTAATTAAAGTTCAATTCTGAAAAATTTGGGATGGAAAAGCTAGTTTTGGTGCTAGCAGAAGAATATATTGTAATTTATCGATTTGTTATGGATCAAATATACGTCACTCACATTGTTTTAAAATGGATTTGTGTGTATGGTCTTTGAATTGTAAGGGTAATTAAGGGTGGACACAAAATTGCAAGGAACAGAAACCTCTTATTAATGAGAAGTAGTAGAAATTAAAATGTGCCAGAGAAGCTCTCCAATAATCATGCCTTTGTAGCTTATTCACTCATGCATCATGGACTATGGAACCAAACACTCTAGCTCATTAGCACCCAAACGAACATGATAGTTTTCCGGAAAGCTTAAGTTTTTGGTAATTTTTTATGCTTTCTTTCCCATTTGGATTCGGTTTGTTTTTTTCCTTTGTTAACTAGATTGCCTTATGCTTCCTGGTTGAATTAATTAGGATTTCCAACGCTTGATTTATTTTTAGATGGGGTCTGGCTTGGAGAAGACACACGAGCTTGAGGCTTGATTTCTCACCTGCTTCTTGTTGCATGCACGTACGGTCGATCAAACATCTTTTGAACGTTGTAAGTTTCTCCACGTTCACTGCCACAAGCTGGAAGCAGATGAGAAAGCCGATTTTGAGGCTGAGAAACTGTACATGTCTCAAGATTTTATCAACATCATATTCATGTGGAGGAGAACTCTCATATATTCAACATATTATATCATATGAGGTCTTCAGTCTCTATCAATTGATCAATTGTCTAATAACAACATAATATATCATACTATTGTGAAATGATGGGTTGCAAGTAAGGTAAGTTGAATTTGAAAATTGTAAGCCAAATTTATTATAAATTTTTCTATTGCCAGACTGTGAGTTCGTATAATGATTTTGTTGAATCTGTACTCACGATACTCAGTATGGCAACTAAACATTACTCTTATATATTTGTATAAACACAGTATAATTACTCGTAGAGAAAATTAAGAAAGCAATACATTTTTTAGCGTCAATGGCGACATATGGTACTGAAGCAAACCCCATCAGCACAAGCTTTTTCATGGTGAGATCCAACAGCAGAACAATCTCCTTATTCGACAATTGGTATGCCCGGAAAACTACTCCACCAGATTAAAAGAGGATGAGGATGTTGGACACCCTTTGTTTCAGTGGCTTCTGCGAAGTTAGCAGGGTTCAGAGCTGTCACAGCCATCCATGCCAATTGCTGCCGGACTATAGGTGCTAAGGTGGCTGATCTGACGGCTGTGGTTTACGATTGGAAGAGGTTCAAGAGTTCATCTAATTCCAATCATATATCAACTTTGAAGCTCAAAGTGACCTAGGGCTAGACTTTTAATTGCTTAACTTTACACATGATCATGAAACTAATTATATTGAGTGGACTAATTATTTTCTAGAATAAGGTGAACTTCCTAAAATGAGAACTAAATTTTCCTATTTTTTTAGATAATTGTAAGAGCATGGCTTGGCTCCTTCAAATTAAGAAGGAGCTCATCCTCACAACAAATAGGATTTTGACACTTGTTAAATTTCAAAGGAGAAAAAGTTAAAGAAAAAAAAGAAAAGGAATTTGACAAGTGATAAAACTCTATATTTGTTTTGAGGATCAATTTTAAGGAGCCAAACATTTTCCTATTTGTATTGAGTTGGAATGCAACCTAGTCTAAGAGTGGTTTCCCAGTTGCGAATGTGTAACTATCCTCAATAATCAACGGTATAAGTGGGATTTTATATGTGATGGCAAAGTGAACTCTCTTAATAATAATACCACAATTATGTCCTCTTATGCCTAACCAAATTTAGGCTGTAGAGCTAGCTACAGCTAGTGCTTTTCTGTTATTCAACTAATACAAAATGCGTAACTAAAATCCCAATGAACATAAGCCCCTAATTAGAAACCAAAATGTGCAAGAAGTTCTCCAAAACCCACAAATTTAGGATTAATCCCTCTCAATATGCACTGCACCTTAACCAGCTCTTGCATGGTGGACTATAAAATTGAAGCCTTCTATTCACCATTCTAATCAATAGCACCCAATACGATACAAAAACTGAAACCAAGAACCAGAAAAATAAACAACAAAAATGGCCCAAAAAAACACATGCTTGGGTGTCCATGCAGCTCTAACCATGACATTAATTCTCCTCACCGCCACTATAGGCATGGCAAATGATGATACACTGGTACCAACCGACCAGTCCCAAGTCAACACGTGGTTCAATAACAATGTGAATCCGTATAAAGAACGGCAGGGCACGCTTGACCCTGCCCTTGTAACGGCTGAGGTTGGTCAATAGCATTCCCGATGTTATTAGGAGTATAACCATTTATTATATGGGACTTTCTATTTTGTTAAGTTTCCTATGTGGGACTCGTGTATTCTTCAACATGCCGAGCCAATGCAAGCAGGAGACGGACCTTCTTGTGAGTGCATGCAAGAGCGCAGTGATAATAGGGCTCAAACCCTCTGCAAATTGCTGCCAACGTGTCAGGGTGACACATGTCGAGTGTGCGTGCCCTTATGTCACCCCCAAGGTGGCCAATTAATCCCTCTCGGCCATTCGATTAAGCAGATTGAAGGCTGTGGAAGAAGCGTCCTTCGCAACTTCAAGTGCTACTACTGGGACTGGTTCCACCTTGACTTGAGAGGACTTGGAATAATTTTCAAGGACTTTTGTTGCCTGGACTAAATTTTTTATTTATATTTTGGTATTATTCACATATATCGAATTGGTCAAGGAATCAACCCTACAGTCCAAGTCCTCTCGAGTCAAGGTTGAACCAGTCCCAGTAGTAGCAAAGACGTACATGAAGGGCATATATGGGATAACGGAAAATATGAAAGTTGGTAAACCATATCTTCTTAATCTATAAAAAGGGTGGTGTGTATGTACATGAGTTATAATATTACTAATACTAGAAATTAAAGCATAACAAATTATTAAGAAGGAAAAAGAAAAGAATAAATTGTGTGAGAGCAGGTGGTTGCGATATGGTTATTGTGGCGGCGGCGGAGGCTTTGATGGTGAAGGGGGACACGTGCCATGGCCAGTGCAAGGAGGAGAACAACCTTCTTCTTAATGAGTGAAAGCAAGTTTTTATGGGACATAAAGCCTGCCTCCATGCATTTTGAGTGTGATTGCCCCCACGTCACTCCCAAGCTTACTAATTTGATCAACGAACCGCATACCATTAACCAAATTCAAGCTTGTGGAAAACCAGTCCCTCACAACTTCAAGTGTGGCAAGCAGGGCCGGTTATGAGATTGTATGCCCTTGCTTGTCATATTGAAAGAAGCTTGAAACTCAAGTGATTAAAAGTAATTACTTCGTTCGATTTTTAATGTTCGAATTTTCCTATCTCGATATCACTTGTATTATTAAAAAAATCAAATAACCATTTTTTTGTTTTGCTAAATAAAAAATTAACCTATCTCAAATTGCTATCTTTTTATATTCAGTCCATTTGCATTGATGGATAATACTATAAACTACTCTTATTGATAAACGTTGGGAAAAACAATTTTAAAGAAAAAAAGGGTCCAAGTATCTATATATATAAAGCAAAAGGCAAGAGAACGGTGAAACATTCAAAATACTAGAAAATGCTCTTAGTTAATGCAAACATTAAGAATTAAAATTATTATTTAAATGAGGATAATATAGTAAATTTACACTTTTTCATATTAAAAAATTAAAATACAAAGAAAAATCAGATAATGAATCTTATTTTTATGGAACACAACTATCCATGATTTTTTTTAAATTCTAAAATAAATTTAATTTTTTTTAAAAAGGCCTCTCACAGCGCGGAAGCCCGTGTAGAGAGGCTAGTATATATAAAGAGTATAGCCACTGCTATACTATTTTTTAAACAAAATATAGCCACTGTTGTTTTTCTGGTAGGATCTTTCTCACCTTTACTCAAAAACGCCTCCGGAAATAAAGGACCCTTGTGGCCTGCATATCCTGAAACCACTCCTCAGTCTCTCAATTTTGGCTGCGTTGTCCTCATTACTTGCTGTGTCTCTGGGCTTTGATCAGTGTCTGATGGCGGTGGTGCTTCTAGTGCTTCTGAGATACTGGTTCTTCCCGGCTTTCAGAATCCCAATTTGTTCATGCACTAATATTTAAACCTCCATATCCATCAAACATGCTCCATGCTAACTAATATCATCATCATTTGATTAACACCGTATGTTATCATATTGATTATCCCAAAATATGATTTACAGGCTCTGTAAAGAATGGTATTTTGATTCATCAAGTACCAGCTACAGCATATGTTAAAAAAATTGATTATGCATACATACAGCAGGTGGGACAATAAATGCTATAATATGCTTCCCACGACATACTAAATTAACATGAAATAAAGAGACTAATTTTATTGTGTAAATGAATAATTGGACATGAAATATGAAAGTGATCATTATACTGGAAGGTAAGAAGTGATTAATTATATATTCATATCACAATTAATGAAAAGAGTGAAATTTCACAACAAATCAATCTGAGAGTTCAATTTTTACTTCTTCTTTTTTTTTTTGGGTGTGTGTGCATGGAAATTTTACAATAAATCAATAGACTCGGATAATGGCATAATAGTAATAGATAATGCCCTAAACTATCCTGACCTATAAAGGAAAATTGGGGGAAAAAATTTAAGAGAAAAAAAAGGAGTCCTTGTGTCGAAATAAAGTATAGCCGCGCGGCTATACTATTCAAGCGTACAACCAAACGGCTATATGATTTTTTAAAAAATTTAAAAACCGAGTACATCCGAGCGGCTATACTATTTATAAATATAAAAATAATCCACAGCTAATATGCGGCCACGTGTCAACATCCGTACAGCCATGTGGCTATATATTTATTTTTAATATTAAAGAGTACCCCGCCCGACTATACTATTTTTATTTTATAAAAAAAACCCGAGTACACCGCTGACCAGCTATACGATTTATAAAAATTTAAAAAGACGCCCTGGAGAATAGGTGGCCACGTGTCAAAACCCGTATATCCGAACGGCTATACTATTTTTTAAACAATAAAAAAAGGAGTACAGCCGCCCGGCTATACGATTTTTATATTAAAAAAAGCAAAACCGGCTATACTAGTTTTAAAAAATATAAAAAGTGATTACAGCCGCGCGGCTATACTATTTATAAAAATAAAAACGTGTCAAAAACATTATAGCCGCACGGCGATACAGTGTTTTGTTTTTTTTCCTCTTATGGATCATGTCACACATAATAATATATACTCACTTAAATTTTCAAGCGTAATAATATGAATTACATTTTAAAGTAATTAACTATGTCGAAAATTAGATCGAAATATACAAAAATGAAAAATCATTGCCAACCAAAACACCTTGCTCCTGGACTATAATTATAATAGGAGCAATTGAAGCAAATTGAGTTACAAAAAATAAAATAAAATAATTGTTCGATTTTAAAAAAGAAAAAGAAAACTGAGGAACTAATAGCTTACTGGCCACAGATAGCCAAACCCGCTCTTTCCTGCAATCCGAAGAACAAGGCACTCAAGGAAGGAATCCCATCCATCCTCCTCCTCCTCTCCATGGCCACCGCAAACCTTTCCATACCCCTTCTCTCTCTTCCACGTCACCACCACCTCCACCTTCACCCTAACCTCATCACCGTTCCAACTCGGCTTCGACTCGGCCTGCGAACTCAAGCTCTGGGCAATGACATCCTGGGCGATTTTGGCGCCAGAGACCCCTTCCCAGCTGAGATAGCAAGTGGGTTTGGTGAGAAGGTGTTGGGCACCGGCAACACAGAGCACAAGATTCTCATCCCCAATCTCTCTTCTCTCTCTCTGTCCCAGCTAGACTGCAGCCCTGTCTCACCTCTCCAGCCTCCTATGCCTGAAGACGATGCCCAGAAGCTCCTCAGAAAGGTCAATTCTTCATTGATATCTTCGATATGTATGATGCTTCCGTGGTGTTTGATGAAATTACTGTGTAAAGTCTTAGTCTTTGCTTAGCTTAGCTTTGCCCAATTTTCATATCCTGAAGAAGATTACCCTTTTGGGTTCTGTTTGTAAAGTTAAGGACTTTTGTTTGGGTTGTCTGTTCTAGAATTGAGGTCTGAAGCTGTGATTTTGTTTTGTTTCCAAAAATTGGATGGTTGTGATTTTATGCAAGCAAATTGGAACTCATTTATGCCTTGCTTCTGTAGGTTGTTGGGTGGAGATTGATAGTTGGAGAAGGTGAGCTCAAATTACAGTGTCTTTGGAAATTGAGAGATTATAAATGTGGGGTTGAGCTCATCAACAGGATTTATAAGGTTGCAGAAGCTGCAGGGCATTTCCCAAATCTTCACTTGGAGCAACCCAATCAAGTTAGAGCAGAGCTATGGACAGCTTCCATTGGTAAACTTCTTGCAAACTTGTAGAAACTTTTCATTGGGCTACTTGCCATACCATTTGCACATTGCTAACTTGAAACTTCATTGCAGGAGGATTGAGCATGAATGATTTCATTGTAGCTGCCAAAATAGATGATATAAAAACATCAGATCTTGTGCCCAGAAAAAGAGTTTGGGCTTAGATGAAGCATTGTGTTTGTTTGTTGCCTTCATCAATAAGAATCCCCAAAAGGAGCATTCTGTAGTATGGATTTTGTCAGCATCTAATTACCACAGAGGCTCAAGCTTTTATAAAAATGTTGGAAGGAACATTATTCTTTTCCTGATGGATGGATAATCTGTTTATTTTATCAGAAGTACAATCATACGTCGACCCAAAAAAAGAAACGAATACCATTCTTATGATGGGAATTTGAAGTGATTCGTATAACATCATCCAACAGAAGTTTCAAAAAGCAAACGTCTTCCCAACATTTTCACACAAGAAGAAATAACTTGTCAAAAACGCATTGATGGGAAATGAATTTTGAACATGGGTAAATTCTATTGAACCTTGGACAAGTTTTATAAATCAATGTTGCCCTTGATACATTTATTTTTAATAATTTTGGTATAGAAAATTCTTTAAAAAAATAAAACATTTGGGATAGAATTAAAATATTTTTTTTTATTTTTTTATTTTAACACTCACAGCCTTCCTTACCCAAAAAAGAAAGAAAAAGGAAAAAGAAACGAACTCTCACCGCCGCGCATAAAACAGAATGGCAGAGCGGGTAGCAATGCATATAGCCGTTGTACGAAGTTCTAAGCACAAGGCGTAGCTCAAAAGCGCGCTCATGGAGAAGCTGAAATCTCTGGTTCCAGAAACCCTAAAGCGAATGATCGGAGAGAGCTCTGCTGACGATCTTCCTCGCACATGTTCTTCTCTCGTCGATTTTCTTCTTCATTTCGAGCCCTTTCACCAAGTATGTCATTATTTTTGTACGTTCTAATTTATGAGCTTCGAGAAACAAACAATAACAGAAGAAATGAAATGAATGAATGATTAAAATTTGTCGTATTTGATTAGATGGTGAGGGACTTGGCGGACCCTGAAGTGGCTCTGTGTGGCAAGAACAAAGAAGCTGCTTTGGAGTCAAAGCAAAAGGGGAATAAGTGCTTCTTCAGTGGTGATTATCCTAATGCTTTGGATTTATATACTCAGGTACCTCCATCTTTGAAATTACTTCTCTATTTTGAAGCCATTGCTAGAGCTAACCCTTACTTGTTTGTTTATTATCACTGGCATGAGGCACAGGCATTGATAGTTGCTCCTATGGATGCACATGAAGACAGAAACTTGGTTGCTACTTTGTATGTGAATCGGGCTTCTGTATTGCATGTAAGTCCCATTCTTGATTTATGTGGGTATGTACCAAACGTAACAAGTTCAATTCTTTATCAACAGATTTCATTGCTCACTTTAGTGTATCTGTTATGTGTAATCCTTAGAAAATGGGTCTTCTAAGGGAGTGTTTCCGAGACTGCAATCGGGCGCTTCAGATTTCTTCAAACTATGCAAAGGTGAGATGCTTTTATTGCCTAGCGTTAAGGTGTATTTTAATGAGTTAGAGATACCTTTTTTTACTGGAGGATAAAGGAGACTAAGAGAGTTACAGTTTTCTTCAAATTTACTTTTCTTCCTTTTTCCAATGTAGGCATGGTACAGAAGAGGTAAGGCAAATGCTTCTATGGGAAATTATAAGGATACTATCCGTGACTTGGATGTTGCTAAGATTCTGGAGTTGACAATGGGTGGAAAGAGACAGATAGAAAGTGAGATGAAGATAATTTTGGATCAACAGAATAGTACATCAAATCCATCAATACAACAGTATGAGAGTACCTCAGATATTTTGGGTAAGATATTACCATATATTATCACATTGAGCAACTATAATCAAATATTCTGATCTCAGGAATGAAAATCTGTGCTCACTCTGGATGAGTAATCACCTTATGGTTTCTTAAGATATTTTAGACATTGGGCCCCCTAAGTTTTTATAACCTGTGATTAAAACTACAGATGAAAAAAATAGCAATTTGGAGACATGCAAAAGCAACAAAAATGGCTCCATGTCGACACATAACAGCTTGAAATGGTATTCTCACTGAGAATATTCTGTTGGTTTCATCATATTTATGTTTTTTTAACGTTATATTGAGTTAAGCTGATGGATTGATGTTCATACTTTCCTTAGGATGTAGCAGTGACAGGGTCTCATTTTGAGTGTACTTATGTTGTTGAGCCTTTTAATGCAATCTTTACTTTTTTTTAATTATGCTAAGATATTCCTGACTTTACAGCTTGTTTTGCTGGTTAAACTTCCTGCCTCTATTTTCTTTCTAAATAAAGCTAGTCATGTTAGGGAAGTTAAGTATTAGCAACCTAATTAAAGTACCTTGTAATCCATCAGATGAACCGCACCCAACAGGATTACGATGTGTCGCCACACCAGAGAAAGGAAGGGGTATGGCTTCAACAGGTGACCTTCCTCAAGCGTCCTTGGTACATACCGAAGACCCTTTTTCGATGGTATGAACAGAGACTTCTTTTATATGTGCTATCGTGTACTTCTTTTCAGTTTTGTTAGTCGCCATTACTTTGCTACCGAATTGGATAGAGAGATGTTCCCCTTCTATGCAGGCATTCCTGATCCTCTATAGTTGTGGTTTGGGAAACTAAAATGTTGTGTGATCCACTGCCTTGTCTCCTTTTTTCCTTTCAATTAGCATATCTGTGCAATACAGATGGTTGAGATCTTTTGAAGGGATGTTCTTTTTACAGTCCAATCAGAACATGTACCCCTGGAAAATTTATTGTGAAACTAAAAGTAGATATGTATCCTACGGTTTAATTTCATTTATTACATTCTCGTCATCAAGAGGCATAAGAAAAAATCGAAGCAGAATGGTGTACCATCTTTATTTTGTCTTTCAGTGAGTGTTGATTAATACTTCACAAGTTGCTGAAGAGGAATTATTTATTTAAACTTATTATCTTCGAAGCTCAAGTTGTGTTCAAGTATCATTTGTGCATCTTTTTTACCAACAGAGTAGGCTCTTATTGCCATTGGAAATATATGCAGTTCTTCTGAGGATTCTAAAATAAATTGCCCCTGTGCTTTGCAGATAATATTAAAGCCTTGTCGGGAAACTCATTGCCACTACTGCTTAAATGAGCTACCAGCGGATAAAGTCCCATGTACATCATGTTCAATACCATTGTATTGCTCCCAGAAATGCCGTATACGAGCAGGAGGAAAAATGTCCTGGGATTACCCAAACAATCAAAGGATTCATGAAAATTTATCAGCTGATCTTGAAAAGTACATTGCAGAGACCATTTTAAATGTTGATTCTGAAACAGATACTGAGCACATTCCTGAACATAAACATGAATGTAAAGGTGTACACTGGCCAGCAGTATTGCCTTCTGAGATAGTTTTGGCTGGTCGTGTGCTAGTAAAGTCTATAATCAAAAGAAGAGGTTCTGCAGATATTTTTAATCTCAGAGAAATTTTGGTACATATAGTGACTATATTTTCTACTTTACTAATTTTCATTTCAGTTGACTGTCTTACTATTTCATAAATGGATGTCTTGTAGCTAATGACCTGTATACTTTTCTTGTAGGATCTTTCTCACCATTACTCAAAAATGCCTCCGGAAAGAAAATTGGAATTACATATATATTCAGCTGTATTATCATATTGTCTTCAATATTCCGATGATTTTGAATTACCAATAAATGGGTTCTCTATTTCACAGGTTGACTCTCTCTCTCTCTCTCTCTCTCTCTCTCTCTCTCTCTCCTGCATGCACACACGCAGAGTCAGGGTTACACCTTTGGTGAATTATATATCTAAGAAACAAGAGGGTTAAGCAATGATGAAACGACTTCCTGGATCTGCCCTTGCAGTGTGGTTACTACCACGCCCATATGTGCAAATCCATAGATTATCATTTTTGTAGGACAATGCTATATATTGAAATCTAAAAATCATGTTTTTCAACTAAGTGGTCATTCTCTCATCTACTTGCATACAAAGTTTCATGTGTGTCCTATTTTGTTAGAGAGTCAGTGTGATACTTCCTTACAATTTTCTCATAATAGAGTCACTTTGAAAGTCAACTTGTGTAGCAAGGATGAAAATCTTAAAAATGTTCATCGTTATAATCAAATTATGTTAACAGGTGAGAGATTGCAATGGATGTTAACCTATTTTCTGGCGTCTGTATATACTTGGACGATCTATATTTCAATAGCAATTTAGATTTCATGCCTTGATTGTCACCTATTATATAAGGTTTCGTTCTCCTGTTTTTGCAGATTGTCATACTTATATCCCAAATTAGGGTGAACTCTATGACTGTTGTTCGTATGAAATCCATTGATCAGCATGGGTTAGAAGATATTGGAAAGTTTTCATCGTTGGGTGGAGGTCTAACTAGTAATGTGGAACAGGTTTGCATTTATGGTATGCTTTATTTATTTTGCTCCTTTTTGTTTCTTCTCTTATCTGACCACTCTTGTTCCAATCAGTTACACTGCTTTTTTCCATAATAGTCTTGAACTCTGTTTATTAACTTGGAATTTTCATGTGTGACACTGCAAAATGTGATAATTTATGTAAAACTTCTTGTATTGATATACGTTTCACTTCAGTTCATAAAACTTATGCCCTTTGACCCTGTGTATCATCATTTTTGTTACTTTCATAGGTTAGAGTAGGTCAAGCTATCTATACATCTGGAAGTCTATTCAATCATTCTTGTCAGCCAAACATCCATGCATATTTCCTTTCACGTACTCTCTTTATAAGAACGACAGAATATGTCGCAGCAGGGGTACCCCTGGAGCTTTCCTATGGTCCACAGGTATGCTCACTTACTGTTGTATCTCATTCAGTTTGGTAGTGCGGAATAACATTATGATGTTCATGCTGCTATAGTATCTACAGAATGTAGAGACCCCTTTTTCCCCCTCAACCTGTCCACATTTTGAAATACCAACGTGGGACTGTAAAAACTTAGTTTTGTTTCTACAGGTTGGGCAGTGGGACTGTAAGGACCGAGTCAAGTTTCTGGAAGATGAATACTCATTTCGTTGTCAGTGCAGTGGGTGTTTAAAAGTAAACTTCTCTGACCTGGTCCTAAATGCTTTTCACTGTGTCAAACCGAATTGTTCTGGCATAGTCTTGCAGAGCTCTGTTGTTGACTGTGAAAAGGAGAAACTTAAACGCTTACCCAACATCATCACCACTGGCAACATGGAGCCTCATCTTCAGGTATTGTATGTTTCCTAGAAAGTACAAATTCTCCCGACTCACTTAGATTTATATTCATGTAATCATTCACTTGATGTTCACACAGGCTGAAGAGTTCATCAATATTGATGACATCGATAGAGTGGCTCATCATCATATGCAAATCAATAGCCTTTTTCATATAAATCCAGGCCTCTGTTTAAAATGTTGTTCTTATCATGATCTGGAATCTTCCTCCGCAGCTGCAAATAAAGCATGGATTATTATCAGAAGGTATAACACTGTCTGAAAACTGGTTATGTTCTTTTAAAATTTAATGGCCACCTATTTCCTATGTTCAATCTGCACGCTGAAGTCTTGTGTTCAATACTTGACAGATTACAGGATGCAATAGTCTCAAAAGATGTATCTAGCACCATACTGGTGGATGCATTAAGTTCTCTTGGTGTGCTGAGATCAACTTTCCATGCATATAATAGGAGCATTGCAGAAGTGAGTTTGCGACCACCCTTCAGTTTTGTACAATAGAATTTATATCATTTGAATGTGCAATTTGTAAGTACTAGATGCCAATATCTAAGTTGCTGTTATTGAACAACGTAGAAAGTGTTCAATGATTTTGGCACATATGATACTGAATTAGATCACACTTGACTTAAATGATTTTGATCTTTGCAGGCGGAAGACAATCTTGCACAGGTGTTTTGTTTCGTTGGAGAGTTGCAACCTGCAATGGAACACTGTAAAGCCTCAATCGAGGTAAAACTCTTGTTGTGCACAAGTCACTTCATCCTGAACTTTTTACATTTGCGTTGATTAGATCTGAGGATAAATTCATAGATCAGACATGGATACCTCACTAGTCACTGGGTGTACTTATTGTTATTTAGTACATAAATAACTCCAAATGATGTTTAAATGTTGTTTCACATTGACAATTGGCAGATCCTGGAGAAGCTCTATAATCCCAATCACATTGTCATTGGATATGAACTTGTGAAGCTCTCGTCTATTCAGTTATCCTTGGGTGACTGTGCTGCCGTGGACAGCATAAACCGACTTTGTGATATATTTTCGTGTTATTACGGATCTCATACATACAAGATTTTCCCATACCTTCAATTCCTTAAGAGGAGAGAGAAGCAGACCTCTTCCTTGAAGCACCAACAAAAATGATTGTCTGGCAAGTTTTTGGACTCGTTGCCACCCAAATACTGTTGAGAATGTTAAATGTAAATATAACCTGATCAGTTTGCGGGAGCGCAATTACAATTTGAGTCTCCACATCTTTGAACATTGATGCATGAATTGGCATATTTCATGGATATGGATGCATACATCTCATCTGTTTCTAACCATGTCGTCAGGGAATTTCACATGTTTCAATTCAAGGCTTCAACGCAGCGTTTTACGGTTCCTTGGGTGTCAGGGTTTATAAACTAGTTTAAGTCAAGGTAATTTCACATCTTTTTGTACACATTTCGGCCCAAATTCAAAATCTCAATTCCCATTCCCATTCCCATTTCCCATTCTCAAATGCTTTCTGTCACTCTCGAACACAAAAGCCATTGAGTAAAGCCAATTTCATGAATCATGTCCAACCTAACCTCATCGTTACAACCAGGATCCACGTGGATAAGGTTTGGATCAGATATCGGCTGCTAGGTTTCCGAAATTGCCCATTTTTCACTTCCTTTTTTTAGCCCATTTTTCACTTTGGCTGGGGAAGAAAAGGGAAATTTGAGTTTTGGTTGGAGTTATTATGAAAAATGAAAGAGTTCTTCCCCCACCAATTCTCAAATCCGAAAAAAAAAAATGAGTTGAGTGAAATATCCCCCCAAAAATTTATAATAAATAATTTTAAAATAAAAAAAGATACACTGAAAATTTCTAAGAACTCCTCGTGACATTCTCTTCTGTTTAAAGCTCCAAGATTATAATTTTGAATTATAAAAATACAAAGAAATAATAAAAACTCTACTTTTTTATAGCTATGGAAAATTCTATATATAAGATGAACAGGTTCGCATTATTTTACAAGTTCATTTCTTCATCTAGAATGTGCACAGAATTCCTAATTTAAAATGGTAAGGTTCCTTTTCTTCTTTTTTTTGGTCCAAGTAAGGTTCCTAGTTAAACAATTACATAAATTGCTTTCTTTGGACCGGCCACCTGAAGTCAGTCAATTGCAAGTCTCTCTCGGGTAGCTTCCCGGAAGAAGGACCCATGTACATCCATGCACGCCGTATTAAAAACGTACAATTTTTGGAGCCATTACGTCAATTTTGTCTCTCCTTTTTGTTGTCTCTTTGTTGTCTTTGGGTCTTGGTTCCTTTTTTTAAATTTTCTTCTTTCACAAACCCTTAGATAATGTTGGTTGTGGAAAATATCAAAGTTGGTAGGGCAACGGTAGGGCTTCCTCAAACATAACCCTCTTCACAATCTATAAAACGGGGTAGTTTTGCACACACAAAACAACAAAGGAAAGAAGAAGAAACAAAAAGAAAAGAAATCATGAAGGCTGCAGGCTCATTGAGTATGGTTGTGTGCTTGTTCTTGGTGGTAGGTGTTTGGGTGGTTGTGGTTCCCCCGGCAAAAGGAGACACGACGCCCAGCCAATGCAAGGAGGAGAAGGACCTTCTTATGGGTGCATGCAAGAACGCGGTTATAATAGGGGGCAGTCCCTCTGCATATTGCTGCCAACGTGTTAGGGTGACACATTTCGAGTGTGTGTGCCCTTATGTCACCCCCAAGGTGGCCACCTCGATACCTATCGGCCGTACGATTAAGCAGATTGAAGGCTGTGGAAGAAGCGTCCCTCGCAACTTCAAGTGCGGCAGTGAGTTCACCTCTCTCTCTCTCTCTCTCTCTCTGACCTAATTAATCTTTAACACGAATTGATTAATGTCGACAAAAACTAGATCAGCACTAATTAAATATATATAGTAATTTCTTTATTTGTGTGGATCTGATCATCTGATTACTTTGGTTAATCTTTTTTTGTTTTGTTGTTTTTTTGCAGGTATCACCACCCCACCATAAGAAGAATATTCTAGCCAGCTACAAGAATATATTGTTATGCTTGATTATCAAATAAAAGAATCATCTTAATTAGCTTTCTTTCAAGCTATCAGTTACATAAATTTGAAGTGTACACTTCATATGCACTTATGTATAGTGGAGGGAAGGTGAAAAATAAGTATGACTTTCCTCAAATAAAAGTGGATGTTTCCTATGTGGATTTAAATTCTCTGCTTGGATTCTCTACAATATGATATGCTAGAATTCTTTTCTGCATATGTCACTTCATTAAAATAAAATCCAAGGGACATTAGGTTGACACACCACCTTTAACACAAAACCCAATTTTCTCATAATTAAAAAAGAATATAAAACCCAATTTAATTGTCATATATATTACAAATTAACATCAAGATTGGCCTGCTTGGTTTTTAGAAATTTCTATCAATTCGTGCACCAGTTCATCTTTACTCCTAGAGTTCTATTTCCATCAGAGTCCATTTCTATTTCATGATTACATCAGATTTGCTTCAATAATTATGCTTTCCTTTATACTGAAGCAACCTTATAAACGAATTATAATAGAATTATCTTTTCAATAAACGTTATTTTATGAGATTATTATTTTGTCACTCAAATCATTGTGGTACGTTTTTTAGTGCTCCAAATTATATATGAAATAACCTTTAAGTTTGTGGAAGAGTTGAAGAAGAGGATTGGTTTAGATTACAATCGGCTATCTCGGATGTCAATTATCGAGGAAAGTACTGTGAATGTATATTTAAAACCAAACAAGTGAGAGACAATTTACAAAAAAAACAAAAGCACGTAATCGCAACAATAGAACCAAATCTAATTAATAAAATTTCCATATCCGAGTCGGTACGCACCAAATCTAATTAATAAACAATTAGGGCAAACAAACAACCCACTAAGTTTAGGGTTTAAGGTTTAGGGTGTAGGAAAGCATAATATTGGAAAGAGAGGCATTAGTTATCATTTCTCCATTGGATTCTCCTTCTTCTCCTGCGCATTCATCATATCCCTGGCTGCTCTTGAGCTCTAGCAATACGCTCACGTAGCTGTTCATTCGCTCTAGCCCGTTTCTCCACGTCCTTGAGAAAGAAGAACTCAGAGTCACCACAAATACAATTAAAAATTAAATAAAAAAGAATAATAAGGAAGCCCTACCGATAATAGTATTTCTGCGGCAATGTGTTTCTCCCTCACCCTCGCTAAACGAACCTCTATCTCCATCAGGTCTTGAACCTTCTTCTCCCTCCGGGATTGTAATTCAACATAATATTCCTTGAACTTTCTTATCCAAGCACCAGCTGCAGCAATTGATCCCAACATTACACACGATGCACGGGTGTATACGGAGATATACAGTCCGTACCGTGGACAGAATAAACCGACTGAAAGGTTTTGAATATTCTCGATGATTTTCACTGAACAATTGTGTGATAATTATATACAATGTTTTGCTTGGTGTCTATACAAAGGATTTTCTATTCTAGGCAAGAATCAAGTCCTTGAGAGACAAAGAATATATACAGCAAATCAATGAAATAAATACGAATAAAATAGGAAACCCCCAAGGTGTGTGTGCACCCTTATGTCACCCCAAAGGTGGCCACCTTGACCTATCGGCCGTACGATTAAGCAGATCGAAGGCTGTGGAAGAAGCGTCCCTCGCAACTTCAAGTGCGGCAGTGAGTTCATCTCTCTCTCTGACCTAATTAATCTTCAACACGAATTGATTAATGTCGACAAAAACAAGATCAGCACTAATTAAATATATAAATAGTAATTTCTTTATTTGTGTGTAGCTGATCTGATTACTTTGGCTTTTTTTTTTTTTTTTTTTTTTTTTTTGGGTGCAGGTATCACCACTCCACCATAAGAGGACGAATATTCTAGCTAGCTACAAGAATATATTATTAATTATGCCTGATTATCAAATAAAAGAATCATCTTAATTAGCTTTCTTTCAAGCTATGAGTAACATAAATTTGAAGTGTACAATTCATGTGCGCTTCTGTATTAGATAGCGGAGGGAAGCGGAAAAATACGTATGATTTTCCTCAAATAAAAGTGAATGTCTCCTATATGGATTTAGATTCTCTATGCTATGATCTGCTTGAATTCTTTTCTGCATATGTCACCTCATTAAAATAAAATCAAAGGGACATTAAGTTGACACATCACCTTTAACACAAAACCAAATTTTCTCATAATTAAAAAAGAAAGAGTATAGCTGTACGGCTATACTAAAGGGCAAGACGAGTACAGCTGTGCGGCTATACTATTTATAAAAAAATATAAAAACACCCCAGCAATTAGGTGTCCACCCCCTCGGCTATACTATTTTTTTTATATAAAAAACCCAAGTATTGCCGCGCGGCTATATTCTTTAAATACATTATATTTGAAAGGTAAAGCCCGCGGCTATACTATTCAAGAGAGAAATTTCACAGCAAATCAATTTGAGAGTTCAATCTTTTCTTCTTCTTTTTTCTTCTTTTTTGTACTTAAATTTCACAGAAAATCAATAGAGACTCGAGTAATGGTCTAAAAGTAATAGATAATGTTCTAACCTACTCTTATCAATAAACGAAAATCAGGGAAAAAAAAGGTATGAAAAAACGTATCTCAGTATATATAGTGTATAGCCATGCCTCAATTTTTTTAATTCATGCATCAATGTTCAAAGATGTGGAGAATCAAATTGTAATTATGCTCCCGCAAACTGATCAGGTTATATTTACATTTAACATTCTCAACAGTATTTGGGTGGGCAACGAGTCCAAAAACTTGCCAGACAATCATTTTTGTTGGTGCTTCAAGGAAGAGGTCTGCTTCTCTCTCCTCTTAAGGAATTGAAGGTATGGGAAAATCTTGTATGTATGAGATCCGTAATAACATGAAAATATATCACAAGGTCGGTTTATGCTGTACACGGCAGCACAGTCACCAACGACAACTGAATAGACGAGAGCTTCACAAGTTCATATCCAATGACAATGTGATTAGGATTATAGAGCTTCTCCAGGATCTGCCAATTGTCAATGTGAAACAACATTAAAACATCATTTGGAGTTATTTATGTACTAAACAAGTACACCAAGTGACTAGTGAGGTATCCATGTCTCATTTATGAATTTTATCCTCGCAGAACATTAGATCCAATCAACACAAATGTAAAAAGTTCAGGATGAAGTGACTTATGCACAACAAGAGTTTTACCTCGATTGATGCTTTACAGTGTTCCCTTGCAGGTTGCAACTCTCTGACGGAACAACATGCCTGTGCAAGATTGTCTTCCGCCTGCAAAGATCAAATCATTTTAAGTCAAGTGTGATCCAATTCAGTGTCATATATATGTGCCAAAATCCACTTTCTACGTTGTTCAATCATCTGAACATTCTTAGCTCCCAAATAATAACGTAAATGATCATAATAATTTCGCTGAATAAATTCTATCGTACAAAACTGAAGGGTGGTCACAAACTCACTTCTGCAATGCTCCTACTATATGCATGGAAAGTTGATCTCAGCACACCAAGAGAACTTAACGCATCCACCAGTATGGTGCTAGATACATCTTTTGAGACTATTGCATCCTGTAATCTGTCAAGTATTGAACACAAGACTTACAGCGTGCAGATTGAACATAGGAAATAGGTGCCCACTAAATTTGGAAAGATCAGAACCAGTTTTCAGACAGTGTTATACCTTCTGATTCTAATCCATGCTTTTATTTGCAGCTGCAGAGGAAGATTCCAGATCACGATAAGAACAAGATTTTAAACAGAGGCCTGGATTTATATGAAAAACTCTATTGATTTGCATGTGATGAGCCACTCTATCGATGTCATCAATATTGATGAACTCTTCAGCCTGTGCGAACATCAAGTGAATGATTACATGAATATAAATCTAAAGCGAGTCAGGAGAATTTGTACTTTCTAGGAAACATACAATACCTGAAGATGAGGCTCCATGTTGCCAACCGTAATGATGTTGGGTAAGTGCTTAAGTTTCTCTTTTTCACAGTCAACAACAGAGCTCTGCAAGACTATGCCAGAACAATTCGGTTTGACACAGTAAAAAGAATTTAGGACTAGGTCAGAAAAGTTTACTTTTAAACAACCACTGCACTGACAACGAAATGAGTATTCATCTTCCAGAAACTTGACTCGGTCCTTACAGTCCCACTGACCAACCTGTAGAAACAAAGCTTAGTTTTTACAGTCCCACGTTGGTATTTCAAAATGTGGAAAGGTTTAGGGGGGAAAAAGGGCTCTCTACATTATGTATATACTATAGCTGCATGAACATCATAATGTTATTCATACTACCAAACTGAATGAGATACAACAGTAAGTGGGCATACCTGTGGACCATAGGAAAGCTCCAGGGGTACCCCTGCTGCGACAAATTCTGTTGTTCTTATAAAGAGAGTACGTGAAAGGAAATACGCATGGATGCTTATAAAGAGTGTACGTGAAAGGGCATAATTTCTATCAACTGAAGTTAAACGTATATCAACACAAGAAGTTTTACATAATTATCACGTGTCAGTGTCACACATGAAAATTCCTACTTAATAAACAGAGTTCAAGATCAGCTGATAAATTTTCATGAATCCTTTGATTGTTTGGGTAATCCCAGGACATTTTTCCTCCTGCTCGTATACGGCATTTCTGGGAGCAATACAATGGTATTGAACATGAGGTACATGGGACTTTATTCGCTGGTAGCTCATTTAAGTAGTAGTGGCAATGAGCTTCCCGACAAGGCTTTAATATTATCTGCAAAGCACAGGCACACTTATTTTAGAATCCTCAGAAGAACTGCATATATTTGCAATGGCAAAAAGAGCCAACTCTGTTGGTAAAAAGATGCACAAATGATACTTGAATACAACTTGAGCTTCGAAGATAATAAGTTTAAATAAATAATTCCTCTTCAGCAACTTGTTAAGTATTAATCAACACTCACTGAAAGACAAAGAAGATGGTACACCATTCTGCTTCGATTTTTTCTTATGCCTTTTGATGATGAGAATGTACCAAAGGAAATTAAACTGTAGGATACACATCTACTTTTAGTTCCACAATAAATTTTCCAGTGGTACATGTTCTGATTAGACTGTAAAAAGAACATCCCTTCAAAAGATCTCAATCATCTGCACTGCACAGATATGCTAATTGAAGGGAAAAAAGGAGACAAAGCAGTGGATCACACAACAATTTAGTTTCCCAAACCACAATAGAGAGTATCAGGAATGTCTGCATAGAAGGGGAACATCTCTCCATCCAATTCTGTAGCAATTACTTTGATTAATGGCGACTAACAAAAGTGAAGGGGATGAGTACTATGGATTATCAGGAATGTCTGCATAGAAGGGGAACATCTCTCTATCCAATTCAGTAGCAAAGTAATGGCGACTAACAAAACTGAGAAGAATAGCACATATAAAAGAAGTCTCTGTTCATACCATCGAAAAAGGGTCTTCGGCATGTACCAAGGATGCTTGAGGAAGGTCACCTGTTAAAGGCATACCCCTTCCTTTCTCTGGTGTGGCGACACATCGTAATACTGGGTGCGGTTCATCTCATGGATTACAAGGTACTTTAATTAGGTTTCTAGTACTTGACTTCCCTAACATGACTAGCTTTATTTAGAAAGAAAATAGAGTCAGTAAGTTTAACCAGCAAAACAAGCTGTAAAGTCAGGAATATCTTAGCATAATTGAAAAAAAGTACAGATTGCATTAAAAGGCTCCACAACATGAGTACACTCAAGATGAGACCATCTGTCACTGCTACATCCTAAGGAAAGTATGAGCATCAATCCATCAGCTCAACTCAATATAACGTTAAAAAAAACCTAAATATGATGAAACCACCAGAATATTCCAAGTGAGAATACCATTTTAAGCTGTTACGTGTAAACATGGAGCCATTTTTGTAGCTTTTGCACGTCTCCACGTCCCTTTTTTTTTTTTTTTTCATCTGTAGTTTTAATCACAGGTTATAAAAACTTAGGGGGCCCAACGACTACAATATCTTAAGAAACCATCAGGTGATTACTCATCCAGAGTGAGCATTGCACAACGTGATGCTAAATAACGGTAATTATCTTACCCAAGATTGTCTTCCACCTGCAAAGATCAAATCATTTTAAGTCAAGTGTGATCCAATTCAGTGTCATATCTGGTACGTCCTCCACATGCACTACTTGCTCGAAATTTTGGGCCAAGATTGTCGTCACCACCACATTTCCAAGTGAGAAGAGATGGGTGAGTTGAAGCTTGAGTTATAATCGTGTTACACATGACATTAACCGATAGAAGAAGAAAAACATGAAAGGCTATTCCAAGTTCGAATCCCTCTTCTCGGAGAAAAAAAATCCAAAATCACATCTATGATCTTCCATGCAAAAATGACATTCTACTATGGGGGAAAATATAGAAGTTAGAAACCTTTTGTGCTTATATCATTCATCTTCCCCAAAATTATTGCTAGCTAGTTGCTAGTATACCAACTACCGATTGTATCCCTTTAACTTGTATTTCCATGGCAATTGCTATCTCCCTCTCCCTCTCTAGACGAACCTCATCTCCCTCAGGAATTGTATTTCACCATTCCGATTCCGATTTTCAAAGTAATAATAATACTCTTTGAACTTTCTTATCCAAGCAGGAGCAGCAACTGGTCCCAACATTACCCACGATGCACGGGTACAAATTTAATTTGATTATAACGATGAAAATATTCAAGATTTTCATCATTGCTACACAAGTTGACTTTCAAAGTGACTCCATTAGGAGATAGCACCATGTGTCTCTCTTATCTTTTCAAATATGGTTTTCGAGTTTCTTCAAAAAAGACTCATTCCACTCATTCATCTTCTCTCTATCTTTTCAAATATTGTTTTCGGGTTTTTATTTTTGTGACATTGGTCTTCAGAAAAGACTCATTTCGCTCATTCATCTTCTCAAGTGTGTCTAGTTCTTTGAGTTCCCATTCCGCACATTCATCTTCTCAAGTGTGTTTTTATTACAAATGGTTTCTGAGGTTTGTGAAATTATCAACTTTGATCATTTATATTTTTTTTCTGACATTATTGGTCTTCGTATTACACCTCACACATCAATTTGTCATGTCATTTAGGTTCTATCAAAATTTCTATTAAATTGACGACGTGGCACATATATGGTATCCACATATTCAATGAGATAATGCCACGCGGATCTAAATAAAAATATTTCCTTAAAAAATGGTTTAACAATTAAAATCTAAAAAAATTAGAAAACTAAATTAAAGAAAAAAAAAACAAAGAGTGGGTTGCCAAGGGGGGAGGGCGTTGGCATAGGGGGATGATTGCAGGTATTTTTCTTTTTGTTTTAGTATTTTCTTTTTAAAAAATAACTTAAAGTTTTAAAATATTTAAAATATATCATTATTTTATTTAAAGTCACGTGGTATTATCTTATTGGATTTGTCGGCACCATTAGCAATTTAATAGAAATTTTGATGAAACCTGACGGTATGACCAAATTGATGTATGAAGTGTAAAGATCAATTATGTCAGAAAATTATCAAATGTGATAATTTCACCAACCTCAGGAACCATCTACATTAACTTTCAATCTAAGATTGACTCAACTTCAAGAGCTTTCCATTGGCACCTCTTTAGAGTCAATCCGCACAATCCGGAGAAAACTATATACTTTTGGCTGAATAATAGTTTTCTGCATCATTGAAGAGGAGGCTTCAAGAATCCCTTATCCCCCAAATTATTCCAACTTTTTTCAAGGATGGTTGATAACAGTTGGTCAGTCATCTTTATCACAATAAATTCAGGGCAAAAAAAAAAAAAAAAAAGGAGGAAAGCAAACATCTTTGAAGGTGCAACAAAATGATACTGAATGTTTGTTCTCTCATACGTTAGATTTAGAGCCTCATTATTCGCAGGATTGAGGACTCTACGCCTTAATTTTCATTAATTTTCATTTTGTTATGAAAAGAGATATAATGGAAGATGAAAAATTGAGTTTCGTTGTGAGGAATCTTTGTTAGAAAGGTAACATTCTCTCCTCTTTTATTTTAATTTTTTTATAGACAATGAAGACGACGTGTCATTGAGAAAAGACGGAAAGAGACAAATAATACAAAGCATACAAGTCAAACAAACATTATTAAAATGAAGAAAAAAATGCCACACTCAATGACTGAAAAAGTAGGTGGAAAGCATAGTCAAGGTTTCTACCACTAAGCTATAATTACAACTCCTCTTTAATGCTGAAAAGACAGGTATCCTCTCTGTCACAAAGCATTCACATTGATGCAAAATATGAGCAAAGTTTTACAGATTTAAAATTGGATATAATATTATGAAGCAAACTTTGTTCCTAGAATAAATGAAATTGACTACACATATACCAACCTGAAATTGCCTCACGTCCTAAGCATAGTGGTTAACAACTTCACACGGGTGTGCTTAAATCTCTGAGCAGAACAGGGCATATTGAATGTACAGAAGAAAAGACCCATCAACAAAATATTACAATGAGGAAAGAAACAATAAATGCCAGAAGAATTGGGATGACCCCTCGTCTCTGCATGTGGAAGAATGAATACATGCTACAACCACAGTGAAGGAGGAGTAGAAAATTTTGCTAGATCTGACTCCAGCTCTCTAGCATTAGCGAAACTTCATCTCATTTGGTTTGCTGCCCCTAAATGCTGAAAGAGAGAAGAATGACCTTGTTGCTGAAACACACAAAAATAGTACACGGTATTGGAATCTTATATTGGAGAATAGAATAGGTGCATCAAAATTCTAATACAGGTGCAGAAAAGAATTTACAGTAAGAAACAATAGAAAAATGATCATGCATGTATATATTCTAGTCATGTGTGAAACCTTTAGTCGCAGGTAAGTCGCGGCTCTCTTGCAACTTGTGTGAACAACTCTGGCCATCGAATTTGCTAATATTTGATTGAGCTGTATGCACAAACAAACCCACAATGGTTAGAGCATGAGACTCCGCTAGGAATATGAAATAATATAACTACAGCGTCAACCCCCATTTAAGTGCATGAGTTATTCAGGGGAGGCAAACAATCCAAACAACTATTCTACTTTTCTCTAAATACCATCTGCATTTTTCTACTATCTACTTCAAAAACAAATTAAAGCAAAGGTTGGCTGGGAAAATATAAAAGGAGAAAAAGAAACAAAAGGAGGATGGAATTAAGCAATGAAAAGAGGAAACTCACCAGAGTATAGTTCACGGGCATCATAACCTTCACCTAAGGAAGTCTTCTGCTGCCCATAGTTCCTGGCATTAAGCGAAGCCTTTCTGAGTACACTGTCAGCATCATCTTCTCCTTCAGAGAAAACTGATGGGCTAGACCAACCAGTGGTATTTCCATCTCCTTTGCTCTTCCGAGCAAACTTTAAGAGCCTCTTCAGTCCTTTTGGTGCATCCTTCTGGAACACAATGGACGGAGGATTTTCAGCATTTCCCCACTCAATAGTATCTGGTTCATTACTTTCTTCTTGCAGCATCTGGGACAAAGAATGACGGACACGAGGACTTGACAATCCAGCTGGTGCAACATTGGTTGAAGTGGTAAGTTGAGATGAGCTGTTGTTACATGGGGAAATGGGCTGATGCTCCTCTATTTCTACCCACGCACTTGGGGAGATAGTTGATTCTTCTTCAGCTTGAATTTGCAATGAGGATTCTGCCACATATTTTAAGTCATCATTACCATCAGCAGAAACTGGGTCAACATGCTGTGTCTCACTACACGTCAGGTTATCATTTATCAGAGCTTCTGATTCTACAGCATCATTTGAAAAGTTGACTGGCATAATAGCTGGCTCTTCAGGCTGACTCACAGTCACAGGGCCAGAAGCACTACCAATTACCTCAACTTCTTGAGTTTCAATCAGATTTCTGCTGTTTCTCAAAGATTCCTCTGATTGAGAAGAACTTTTCGTCTTGTTAACAACAGGACCGACACCAGGGCTAGTTCTAGAACCTTTGCGAAGAAATGGTTTCGATTCCACCGGCACTACACTGCTTTTCTTGGTGACCTTGTTGTGCTTTGCTGGAATTATATCAGAAAAATCACCAGAGGTTGTCACCACTTTAGGTTTTGTTGTTTTAGCATTCTTTTTCACTGCTTGCTGCTGCTTCTCATTCACTCCCTTCAAGCTCCTGTCATGAGTAATCAAGGATTCCTTTACATTCCTCTGTCGCGGCTGGGATCTTCCCTCTTTAGAGGTGGGCGGTGTTGGCTTGGGTTTTTGGCGAGTTGGGGTAGTGCTGGCAGAAGAAACCCCAACAGGAGTTTTAGCTGGTGATGCCCCTGTGGCTCTTGGTGTTGGTGTCGATGGCCACGACTTGCGTGTAGCAGGCAAGGGTGATGTTCTAGGCGAAGCCTTCTTTGTAACAGAAGGTTTTGAAGTCTCCTTTTTGAGGTTTGAGGGTTGAGATAATTTTCCAAGTGGTTTTTGGGGCTTCTGCGTAGCACGTTTCTTATCAGTATCATTCGCCTTTTTAGACGACATTTCAGCTTTCCTTTCATCAAGAATTCGCTGCATGGCTTTGATTTGGGCTTCTTTCTCTGCTCGCTTTCTAGAATTCTCTCCTCGTAGTTTTTCATCTCTCTTCTCCTTGTAGTGGTCATAAAAGCCACCTCTCTGCTCAGAAGGAACACTTCGATTTCTGCTAGCTTGAGGCTTTGTAGACTTAGAAGGCTTACGTTCCATCATTTTCATCAGCATCTGGTTCAACTCTGCTTCTCTTTCTCGGCTCCATTCAGTTGATGCTGTTGATTTTTGAATACTTTTCTCTCCCTGAATTACATTAGTGTCTTGAGCATCAATTGGACTAGAAGAATTTTTCTCAAACCTTTCTTCATTACCATCAAGTTTAGGAGTTTGAATAGTACTTTCACCCATGGGTAAAAGATCAGACTCTGATTTCACTTCTTCTGAACATGTTGGAGTCTCCCCATTTGCTACATTGCTGTGAGTCACTGGATCGCAGTCTTCAGAGACAATTTCTGATTGGCATTGAGAGGAAGCCTCCCCCAAACCAGAACTCCATCTTCTCAATACGGATTTATTTGTACTCAAAGAGATATTTGTTAACGAGCTCCTTTTTTGAGCATCTGCAGATTGATCCCTTTGTTTACTTTCGAAAAGACTTATTGCATCTTGAACACTCATCCTTTGTGCATTATACTCAGTTTTCTTATTTGATTGTTCAGATTCACCCTCTTCATTAGAAAAAGGTTTTTCCCGAGAAGGATAATAATTGAGGCTCTTAATGGTCAATGCAGCAGCCCTGCGAGATCCTGTTCTCCCTATTTGAATCCTCCTCATTGGAGATGCTGACCTTCTTGGTGTTGCACTTCTCATAAGACTGCGACTTCTTTCTGCAGATGTTTGGTCCTCATCACTTGATTCAGAAGACTCCCCGCTTTCTGTTGAACTCTGTCGCTCAACCTGGGCAGCTTTTGCAGGTGAAACACTATATTTTACTGGTGTAGCGGAATGTATTGGTTTTGATATCTGAGCACACCCATCTGTACCATCAACATTGTCGTTTCTAAAATGGCATGTAGAGGACAACTTGTCATCATTTGGAGGATCACCACTCTTGCTTTCTTGAAACTGCTCTAAAAACTTGCACAGAGAATTCCTGCATTTTACAGTGATATTCCTTTTGTATGAACATTTAGCAAACAAACCTTCACTAAAACTATGGAAGAAGAGGAACATTACATACGTGTACATAAAGACTGTTTCAAAGCAACTAGGAAGCTGAAATACCAGTGCACCTTACATCTATCTAGGTTAGCATCTTACCTGAAATCTCTTGTTCCAAAATGTTGAGAAAAGTCTGCTAAATTTGTGATCTCTTTAGAGGAGCAGGAAACATGAGAAGCCTTGTTAATGGCTCCAGTTAATTCCTTTTCTAATGCTGTGAGCCTCAAGTCCAAAGCCCGCAAAAGTTCGTTCCTGACAGCACAAATTCCTATAGTTTCATGCTGATGCAACTCAAATGAAATCTCAAATGAACAATAAAAAGGACATACTTTGAAGCATCTGGTGATGCAATCTCAACTTCAGACTGTTGACAAGAAATCATACACATTAGTTGCCAGATAACAGAATAGTTATTAAACCATACAAATTTAAACATCAAATTTGAAAGAAGGGGAAAGGGACCTGGCCATATAAAGAAACATGAAACTTTTTGGCTTCTTCCAGTTGAGATATTTCATTTTCAATAGTAGTAATGGTATGCATTACGTCTGGTGAACCAGCAATTTGCAGGAATCTGAGAAGAATTAAAACAATTTATGTATCAGGAAATAGAAAATTAAAATGAATAAACAAAGAGATGATTTCACAACTGAACAATTATAGGAATTGTTGTAGTGGGAAGGGACAGAAAAAATGAAACACTAGAATGTTTAAAACCTGATTAAAGTTGATTTCGTGAACCAGGCTGCACCATGCAGACTTTCCGGAACTTGAAGTTTGAGGTTAGCATTTGACCCCTTACAGTACAATTCATTTAGTTTTGGTAAATGAGGCAACAGTGGTTCTAGTGGCCCGCCCGCTAACTTTTCTACTTCTCCATCACTGGAAACAAGCGCCTCATACCTAGAGCATCCGCCAGCATTTTAGTGAAGCAAATCAGAAATAAAAGTAAACACCAAATAAAACATATCCATTTATTGGTTTCATGGATATGTTGATTGAATCTTATCTCAAAATGACCCTTGTTTAGTTATGAAGTTGTTTAATTTGAATTTCAGCATTAACCCCATTCTAATTAAAATCAACATTAAACGTTTCTTAATGTTCAATATATACAGAAAGAATGAGATGCCAATAAGTCAATACAGCTGAAGAATAACCTGTTCTGGGATGGAAAAATCTGAAATTCAGCATAGTCTAAAGGTGTATCAGCATCTATTTCAGCCTCCATTTTCAAAGCGCTAACAACAGAAGCAAAGCAACCTGAATGGTGAAAAAAGGGGGAAAATAATTTAGGGAGAAAACGAAAAACAAAAAAGATAGTAACAATCAGTGACCTTTGACTAAGTACAGAGAAAGAGAGTGTGCCCAGGCTTCTATAAAGTAAAGAATTTATACTATTCTCATAGGCGCACCGACAGGTGAATTTAAAAAAATTTAACCAAAAAAAGAACAGAAGAACAAAAAGACCATGAGAGCATCGTTCCCTCTTTCTCACAAATGCAAGCACAGTTGCTTGCTACATTGCTTATTCATATCAACTCTACAAAAATATAAGATCGTTGGTCAAGAAAAGATACAGAAAAATTAGTCATTGAAAATTCAGATTCAGCTAAAAGATCTTCTTGGTCGAAATTCAGCTGAAACATAAAAATGAATGCAGATCTAGAAAATAAAAGCCCTGTCTCAGCATCGAAATAGAAAATTGAGAACCGAATCAGCCAATGACATGCTCAACACGCAGCAAAGGAGCAAACAAATCATCCAACTTTCAATGGTCCACTAAAAAACAAATCTCAAAATAAAACAAAATTTAAAAAGAAGCTAATAGATAATAATAATAATAATAATTTCAGAAAGATTGAATAAAATTGCTTGATTCTCATTTTCAATGATTTGAAAACCAAAGCAACAAGTTTAGAATTAGAATAGTAAGTTCGTAACCAGAAAATAAATAAAAGCGCAAAATCGAGCAAGTGAGTGAGCGAGTAGATGCTGCGAACTCAAAAGGAGGCAATGTTTACCTTAGCCTGAGAGATCTGCCAGTGCGAGTGAGTTAGTGAGTGAGTGAGTGAGTGAGTGATAGAGAGAGGCTCAAATGGCGAAATGTAGGAAGAAGAAGGAGCGTGTGAGAAGAAACAAGCAAAGTCGTCTCAGTATAACAGCAGCCACGGCTACTTCTACTCTCTCTAGTCTCTACACTAATTTAAGACTACAGAGAAAGCTAAAAGCCACCGCCTTGATTGCGTTACAGCCACTTTATACACCGCAACCAATTTTTCGTTTTTTCTTTTTTTATTTATTTTTACAACACTCTCAATCTAGACATGTCATTGTCATATTCACAATCGTTTATTTTCTAAATCTAAAGAGTTATTCTCTGTCTTTTTTTTATTATTGAAATTTAGTAATTCATATTTAACAAACAAAACAACGATCTTAATAATCATTAATGCTCGTAATGAATTATTTACATAAAACAACTATATCATACGTGAATTAGATTAGTTAGATAAGATAGCGTGTTCGTTTCTTTTACTAATATAAATTTATTTAGTTTTATTTAAACTATTATTTATATTAATAAATAAATTATCTTAATTATAACATATGCATGATGAAGATTCCTTAATCGCACCGGGTTGATTAAAACACATCTGCGTGGTTTACCAAACCAAGAAAAACGAAGAGATCTTTGTGGAGAGTATAGATGTCCTCTACTCCACTCCACTCGCGTGATTCAGACGCTCTACTCCAGCTTCTCTTTGTCTGCAAGTTTTTCCTCTTTTAGTTTTTGGGTTCCAAAAGCAACCGCCACTTGTTTGATTATTCCCACATCACATGCTCGTGTCGTGTTGCTTAAGAAAAATTGAAGGACCAAAATGACAGAGGCAGTAGTTTCCAAAGGCAAATTTATATATGTTCGTCTAGCTTGTCTTCAACAAGACGAAACGGTTAACAAATCTCATCCATATTGTCATCTCTTGTGTCAAATTATACCATATCTTGCCATATAGTCTATAAATTAATTTCGCTAGCAATCAGTGGTTCCCACGCTTGCGTATAATTCTCGTATCAACAGAGAGAAATTGTGAAATGCATCAAATGGGTAGGAATTGTTGATGAATGCATCAATAGTCAAATTATGTGGACAAATTCTGAGCGTTGATTCATTGTAAGTTCCACTTGCATCAACGAGTCGAGTCGGAATCATACAATGATCAATGGGAAGGAGAAGCAGAAGAGGACACCTATAATTTGCTATAATTGAAAGGTGAGGGGCGGAAGCAGCACAAGCTGCTGCGCAAAGGGATTGGATGTTACCAAATCGCAAGGCTGTCGCCTCCACTCATGCCCGCCATATATGATATGATGGTTAATAGTAGCAAGATATTGCGAGCCTTACAATCCAGGTAAAGTGTTCACACGAACTCAACTTTATCATCAGAGTCGGAGTGAGGTGGGCAAAAAAGAAGCCGAGCCCCCTTAAAAAGGGTATAAAAGGTTGTACATGTGCATGTGGTCACACCAATTCCACTTCCACCATTTACAGCTCCATCAATAGCAACAATTATTGTTGAAGAAAATAGGATAAGACATAAAGAGTGCAGTTAAGCTGGATGAAAATGGCAAACAACAATTTACCATGCTGCGAATTAGATATATATAAAAAAACAAAGATTCGTACAGAGGCAAACTCAATTCTACATTTATATTACACCACCATGAAAAAGGCACTCTATAAATAAGTTTTCAAGCTCAACACAGACAGACAACATGGAAGGAATTCGGATTTAGGTAAACAGAGGGTTTAATGGTACAAGGGCAATTCATGGTACAGTTGTTCTAGGAAGTCGTTGCAGTGGGGGCAGGCAGCACAATCAATTCAACCATCTAGAAGAACGACAAAGAATCTTTTTTTTTTGGGGGGGGGGGGGGTGTGGGTTGTGGCGGCGGCGGGCGCCATACATGGTGAACAAACTGACTGATGAAACCATTAGTTAGACCATACATGAACTAGACCAAGCCTATTGCCCGTGTAGATCTCGTTCCGCTCTTCGTCATAGAAGAGAGCAGTAATATCTTCCAAGGCTTCTGCAACTGTACTTCTAATTCTGGATGAAAGGGCCCGCTTCTTCGAATTGCAGCTGCTGCCACAACACTCACCACTACAGCTGCACTCAATTTCCTTGTTGTTGCTTGTTCTTATTTTAGCAAGGCATTTCCCAGTTAAAATATTGCTGATATTGATGGAACCTGCTGCAATAGAGATGCAGACACTGTCAGAAAACCAAAGCCTTCTCACAGAAATGATTCTCCAACTTATAATATTGTAAGAGATAAACATTCAAAAAAGCAAGTATATTCCATCATATATATAAGGAAACAATATTTACCATTTCCTTCAGACAATGGATCATCAGAATCAGCCTTGCAGTAAGAAATAATAAGATCCTGGTCACTAGTAATGTATATGTTATTGGTATTGCAGTCGGGATGCCACAAAAGATGATCCTCAAAAGAAGTTACAAGTTCTCCCCGAAAATTCCAAACAGCCACAGTTCGATTTCGAAACGTCAGGAATAGCTGATTCTCATACAGAAATATAAAGGCTGATGGTGTCATGAACTCAGTTCTGTTAACTTCTGTCAGCTCAAAATTACGAACCTACAGATGTAGCAGTCAGACATACAAATCCAAATGATTTAATAATAATACATCAGCAAGATATACAGAAAGATCCTCACATCAAGAATTTGAAGGTTCTCATTTTCTTGCTTTACAAGAAGCTTTTCATTGAACTGTTCGATGAAATCCACCTTCTTATTCCGATGAAGGAGATGGTTGAAGGATTTGAGAACAGTACCATCCTCTATGGACAGGATCTTAAGAGGAACGTGGCTACTAGCTTTAGTAAAAATTAACAGCATGATTCCAGGACTGAAAAAGAAAGTTGGAAAACAGAAGCAAAATAAATGTCCACTAAACAATAGCAAAAGAAAATACCAAATGTAAATGCCAACACCAGTGTGTGTGTGTGTGTGTGTGTGTGTGTGTGTGTGTCTGCGGACACACTATTTAAGAAAAGGAGGCATGTGAAGAAAGCTTACCTAATCTTAATCTCTTGGACATGCTTATCTGATATCGAGTACAACATTGTGTAGTTTTTCAGATCAAACACCTTGTATATGCTGATAATAAAAAAGAACCAAAAAGAAAGTAAATCAAGATCTAGAATATAATTGTGTATTTGTAATGAAGACCAATAAGACAGAATATTTACTTATCCTGTGCAGAATAAGTGAGAACCTTCCCATTTACATCATCGAACTCTACAAAACCAGGCCATTTCAGTGACTCTGATTCAAAAAGAGCAAAGCCAGCATCTGGTTTACCTCTTCGTATGTATCTGGACAACAAAATTTGACAGTTTCAGAAATATATATATACTGTTGTTTCTTTTGGGCCTTTTTTTGTTGTTTTGGGGGGGGGGTTTGTATGTCGCGTGTATATGTGTGTGTATGGGAGGAGAAGAGGAGGGAGGGTGGAGGAATTTACGTACTCAATCCTAGTGCTTCTGCATTTCAAGGAACTGAAATTGTCTGAAGCATAAACTGAAACAGTGATAAGTGAGTCATTGTTTTTGTTATAAAACAAGCTTCTTATCACTTCATCGGGACTGACATTCAGAAAGCATATTCTCTGGTTGGTTTCTGCATCCAACAAAATAAAACATTACATATTCCACTCATTCAACTTTTATAAGTAATAAGACTGGTGCATGCAAGATAAGATTAGAAATAAAAATATTACAGCTACTACCTCGGCTAAATGCTGCACAAACACCAGATTGCGCAAGAGCAAACACAATGTCACGCGCTGCTACAATCTCAATAATTTTTGACCTCTTTCGCAAGAAAGGCAGAACCATGGCACAGTGACCTTTTGGATCATGCGTATCATATTCCTCCTATGCATTTAAATATCACCAGAATCAGAAATTAGGTATTGCAGGCGCACTGACATCGTCAAGTGAGGAATCTTTTCACTCATATTTCAAAAGCATGTGTAGTGCATAACTCCATATTCATCGCAATATTAAATCCATTAAGATTTTCAGTATTGATTGTTAGCAGAAACAAATACAGTTTTTACTCAGGAACATGAGACAACGTTACTGCACAAATTGAATCTCCAATCTTGAAACTTACAACTTTCTTACAGTATTGTTGCATATGAGCTTTATTACACAACATGCTTTCAAGTGTTTCCATTAGTAATATGAAGTGGGATCCAAATGCATGTCATATAAGTAGAGCCTATGACAGGTTCGTAGCACTAAGAATTTGAAAGTAGCGGCATCACAAGTATAAAGGCCCCATGTTCAAATTAAACAGGAACAACTAACTGAAGACCGAAGCATATTGTTAACTGAACGCCACTGAGTGCTCCTAACACCCACAAATTAACAATAGGAGGGGATTTCAGCTTACCATAGTTTTTGGGGCAAGAAATATTCTATTTTTTGTCTCTAGGGAGCTTGAAAAAATAACAATCGAGCTATTGAGCTCACATTTCTTAACAGTGAATAGAAGGACTGAACAAAATTAAGGAATGCATGACAATAATTGACAACAGAGTCCCATCTTTTTCAATTTTCTGTGAGAGGATCTATCATCCTAATAATTTAACAACAAAACCCATTATTTATCTTTGGTTTTTGAACTTAATGAAAATCAGCACAAGTGCTAGAGCTAACCACAACCACCTAAGTACGCAGAAGAGGTAAACAAGCATCAAAGCCCCAAAATTTCCTTCAATAAAAAAAATCAAAAGAAAGAGCAGTACCTGGAGGCGAATATTGCGAAACCTCTCTTGGGCATCGCTCATAGTGAAAGCACGGTCACGCTTGGAGCTGATTTCGCGCCTCTGAAGCTTCTTAACGCTGTTGACGAACCCATCCACGCCACCAACACGAGGTCGTTTCTTCGCTACCACCCTCCTACCATTGCAAGGCCGAGGACTTGCCGATATTCTCCTTCCCCCTTCCATCAATTCCTCTCAGAAAAACCCAATACACTCACTTCAGACTTAGAACCAGACTGTAACACATATTTTACTACTCGTCTTCCTTTTCAATTACACAATTTGTGATCTTCTGTAGCATCGCATCGCATCGCATAAACCCTAAACTCTGAGAAAGCGAATTGGGGACGAAAAGCCTAAGGCTTTAGCTGCAGAGATACCTACACACCTCTAATTTCAGAGAAAACACAGCGTCTCTCCCTCTTCCTCTGTATATGGAGCACTCAAAGCTCAAGCTTTGTGACGGAGAGGGAGATTTGTTGTCGGATTGGGATGATAAGTGTCTCTTCTGTCTAGCTCTGATCCATTTTCAAAAATCTCTTTGGAAAATTGACGGCAAGTCTCGACGGTGGTTTATTGGGCTTTCAAATGAAATTAGGCTCAGGAGCTAGACAGAAATTTTGGGCCTAGACAGGGCTACCAAATAAATCACTTATAGCCCAACTAGAAATTGGTTTTTCTTTTGGTAAACAAAAAGTATTATATTCTACAATTTAATAAAGACCGTCCACTGCCTGGCTGGACCAGTGGACCACCATTCTTTTTATTTTTGCTCTTTTCTTTTGTTGGAAAACTGATTGTTCGCAACAGGGCCAGTGTATGCAACTGCCCTCACTTTTCAATATTACTACAGGTGGAATTGGGCAATGTTCCTTTGATGTGCTGCTTGAGAATGGGACAAGATGTTCGATAAAATTCTTAAAATAGGTTAAGACATGGCATGGTACGAAGCTGAACTAGGTAACATGATGTGCGGGCATTAAGAAGAAAAATTGCTAGATCCTCCACGAGAAATGTTCATATAGTCTCTTCTTTTTATGTTACATTGGAGGAAAGAAACTCCATTGGGATTTGATTCTGGATGCGGAAAAGGAGAATCCACCAGTACTGGTTCACTGTAGTGGGAACCCATTGGCGTCTCTTTAAGACTTTTATCGGTGGGACTTTATCAAAACCTACAAATACCTTACATTCTCCATATATTTGGTGATATAAGAATACGTATAATGTATGTGTAGTGTAAAAGTTAGAGATTCAAACTCAAAACTTATTAGTAATGAAATGAAATGCATACAACATTATTGATGCGACACATTCTTTTTCATTCTCGATGTGAAATATAATCACAACAAGTACTCCACTTTATCCAGTGGACATAGCCAAATTCCAAATTTCCAGTGGCCTTAGCTCACATAAGTTTAACCTGACGAACTGACCATTCAGTTCACTGAGCTAAGTTCTGTGTATTTCGGAAGATGGTGGTGGATCCCTCACCATTCTCTCTCTTTGAAGGTTGTATGGCTCTCAATTGTTCACAAGAAGTGGAAGGCTAGCTAGCTGGGGTCTGGACCTCTTGTCTTGAAAGTGGATGACTACCTAATTCACCAAGAACCCCAATCTGTCTGCTGGACAACTATGGGTACCCTTATGGGGCATTTTCAGATTTTTTTCTTCCCCACAATCCTATGTTTCAAGGACGGCACGGCGCGGTCCCTATTCTCACTTTCTACATGCACTCAATAATGCATAAAGATTGAAGCATCCTATAATTGTCATAGAGCCAATAGTCATTGGCTAACAGTCTCCGCGCGCATGGTTGATTTGACTGTTGATGCTTCATTAACCCCACATGCATCAACGGCCAAAATCACCTCAAGCGCATGCGCGACTGACTTTAGCTTAACAGAAAAGAAGAGTTAGCTAGTGTTTTATTTTTCTTTTTTAAATCTTGGCTTTGTTCAAGTCTTGTTTATGCGCACCACACGATTATGCAAAGCCGAGGCAGCAAGTGCAATTGGGGCATAATAAGTATATAAGCCTCGCCATCTTGTGACGTCCTGACAGTTCAATTTCAATGAGAAGAAGATAGTTTCAAAGCCTTTCGAACACAGATTAGTTGTAAATAAAATAAATAATGGAAGTTTAGTCACATCGGTGGTCCAGCAGATTATCGAGAGAAACTGAAGTGGTCCTGAGTATATTTAAGAAGGAAGATTGAGGATCTTTTTCTTTTTGTGAATTTTGGGACCCCAAAATTCAATTCATCGTTCTCAGAGAGAAAGAGAGAGAGAGAGAGGGACCGTCTCTCTAACTCTATTAGCCCACTAGATTACTGGCTCATCGTCTTGTGCCACTGACAGCATCAAACCCTAGTTTGACCCAGATTGTGGGCATATTGAATTATACCATAAAACGCCACCTTCTCCAATCACCATCTCATCTTTTCCTTCATATTCCCTGCAATATATATTGAATTATGAGTTTCTGCAGATTGAGACACTCCTATATATTGAAACTCAAAATTAAGTTACTGTTGCATTCTACTTTAGGTCAGTTAGCCACAACAATGAGTCCGTCCCTTTACACCCAAGTTCAGATCTCCTTATTGTAGATTCGAGTAGTTTTAAACCATCACTTTGTATTAAAATACAATTTCTTTTACGAGGTTACTGTTCATAATTTTGTCCATTTGTATTTCTTAATGTTACTTGAACCCCCTGCTCATGTTCATGCGCTTGTTCTTTTACCCTCAACAGATTTAGTCCAAATACATAGTTAGAGAGAATTTACTTTTGATCAATTTGTCACAAAGTCAACATTTCACATTGGCCACCCAATTTGATCCATTAATTCATGCAAATATATGGTTCATGCACTTCTGATGAACTGAGAGATATTGTATTATATAGAACCCACATGCATGTGCGTGCTATATATAGTGCTTGTAGATGGATTAGTTTTTGAGATAAGAACTCTTCATATATAGCAAAGCATAAGCTTAAAGCATATATATATGCTTGCCTTTCTTGGCCGCCTTCTTCTATCTTTCTCTTTTTTAGTAGAAAACTTGTACATATTGCATTATATATGTATAGAAATATAAGGGAAATGATCGTCGACACCCAATTTAAATTGCATACATCACTCTCTTGATCCCCGACTTGCCAATTTATATATTCAATTATGATTAATTAACAATGTCATTGTCTTAGATGGATGTATTTCATCCAATTTCACCGTCACATGATATTTGAAAGGTGATAATTTTAGCATTTCAAAGTCACATCTAAATTATATTATGAAGAAGTTGGTAAGATGAAAATTTGGCGTGTCAAAATCATCTCATATTTATATATAACAGGTGTTAAACGTGGGGTTGTTGCAGTAATGTTGAACCATTCACACTAATATTATAGAACTTTTAGCCGAAATGGGTCCTCCTCCCTCCTCTCTCTTCACCTCCCCTAAATATAGTAAATCTTTCAGCCTTTATACACGCAAGCTAGACGCATATATATATATATATATATATTTGTGTACAGTATATTTTATCAATAATGCTAGACATATCAATTTGTATGCCAAATATCATTCAATTATGTGCTAGTTTAGTATACATGTCAATATCTAATTTGTCAAAAATAAGAACGAGAAGGTTCAGAATGGGCCTATATTTGAATCAACAATATATGTCAATATCTAACTTGTCAAAAATAAGAACGAGGAGGTTCAAAATGGGTCCATATTTTGAATCAACGATAGAATGACAATCGTCTAGAGAACAAAATTGGTAAATGTAACATTATTTCTACCTACATTTAATTGATTTGTCCGAAAGTAACTTTGATAATGTTATCGTGTCACACAGTCTAGCATATTATGCTGCAAACCTATTCTATTTTGTACAGGTTCATGTAAAGGCACGGGCTACTCAATGTAGTCTATATATGTCATATGACTAACAGGTAGTTACAGGAAAAACCAGTGAAGACTAAAAGAGAGAGAGAGAGAGAGAGAGAGAGAGAGATGGTCTCTTTTGTGTTGAAACTCCTTTCTTCCCTGGCTGCCGCGGGACTGGTTGGCTTCTTACTTCACCTCTACAACAGAGTGTGGCTAAAGTCCGAGAGGCTCAGAAGAAAGCTCCGAGTGCAAGGCATCAAAGGCCCTGCGCCTTCTTTTCTATATGGAAATCTGTCTGAGATGCAGAAAATCCAACACCAACTCCCCAACACTCCAAACCACTCTGAGTTTGTTGCCCATGACTACACCTCCACACTCTTTCCCTACTTTGAACACTGGAGAAAACAATATGGTATTAAATTTTAATCCTTTTTTTCTCCCCCTTTTTCTACTTCTTTTTAACATTTCTCATGGCATGTTATATATATTTATTCACACACACATGTACATATATTGCATATAAACAGTGTGATTTGGAAAGTTGGCAAAAGGTTTTTGGCCAGCGAAAATGGATAGAAATCTGAAACAGAAACGAAGGGAAAAAGAGTTGTCTGTCTTGGGAGAGAAGGGGTTTTGGCGGTGGTGGGGGGTTGTGTGTGGTCCAAGTTTTTCCAGCTCAGTCAATGGGATTTAGCAGAATCTTGGCTAATAGAAATGTGTTCAGATGCTTGGATTATCGAGTTTAACTAGTTAAATATGTACTTAAGGAAAGCCATGTCAAAGTCTCGGGCCAATTTGCAATTGATTACTTGTCTAATCATATTATGTTAATATAATTAAGTAGCACAATTTAATATATGAGGGGAGGCAAGACAATGACTACTTTTAATGATATTTTCAAACTAACAAAAATAAATAAATATATTTTTATAAGACCATATGATGATTGGAACATGGGAGGGCCGCATATAATATAGAATTGATGATTGATAATCTAACACAAAAAATAAATATTATTCTTTACAAGTGTGAAGATATACACAATATTTTAATGAAACACGCATTATGTTTTCAATTTTTGGATGAAGATTAATTAATTATTATAATGGTGACCCATCCCATGTTTTTTTTTATTTAAAAAATTTGATTGATAGACTCGAGTTTAAAAAGCTAGCAGCTGCTGGGTTTGGGCAGATTAGACTCAAAAGTCCAAAACTATAGCTGACCCAGTCTGGCCCATCATATAATCAAAACAGTAGAATGGGCTTCATTTGTGTGTGTGTGTTTTTTAATTTTACCGTGGGATCTAGCCCAATGAAAAAGAGTCTTGATTTGTAGACCAGTGGTTTCATGTTCGAATCCATATAGCACCCGTAGTGTGTTTGGGTCCCTTCACCTTGTAATTTAGACTATCGCTTGCAGTCATAAAATTTTATTTTATATGAATGTGTTGCAGGTCAAATATACACTTACTCAACAGGAATGAGACAACATTTGTATGTGAACCAGCCAGAGCTTGTAAGGGAAATGAACCAGTGCATGAGTTTGGATTTAGGCAAGCCTTCTTATGTAAGCAAGAGGCTTGCACCCATGCTTGGCAATGGCGTTTTGAGGTCCAATGGCATTGTCTGGTCACAACAGAGAAAAATCATTGCCCCTGAGTTCTTCACAGACAAAGTCAAGGTAATTAATTAATTAAAAATTAAAATTGGTCCAAAAATTTGTGAAACATCGTTAATTGAGAGAAATTAATTGATAATTTTGTGGCAGGGCATGGTGTGGCTGATGTTAGAGTCAGGACAGACATTGCTTCAAAAATGGGAGGATTGCATTGAAGCTCAAGGTGGCATGACAGCAGAGATTCAAGTGGATGAGGATTTCAGGGATTTTTCTGCAGATGTTATATCAAGAGCTTGTTTTGGAAGCTCTTATATAAAGGGCAAACAGATTTTCTCAAAGCTTAGAGCCCTTCAAGAAGTCATTTCCCAGCAAAATTTCCTGTTTTCTAATTTGGGGTATGCAAGTTTAACACTAGTTAACAATGTACTTTGGCTGTGTTAAATTATTTTTTATTAATGGCTAATTATAATGCAGTGGCTTGAAGAAGCAAAATGAGATAGGGTGCTTAGAGAGAGAGATAGAGTCATTGATCTGGGAGGCAGTGAGAGAAAGACAAGGCTCAGAGACATCTTCAGCCGAAAAGGATCTGTTGCAGACAATACTAGAGGGAGCCATCAATGACCAAAGCCTAGGCAAAGGTTCATCCAAGCGCTTCATAGTTGACAACTGCAAGAGCATATACTTTGCAGGCCATGAATCCACAGCTGTTGCTGCCTCTTGGTGTATGATGCTGCTTGCTCTACATCCCGAGTGGCAAGCTCGAATTAGGACAGAGTTGGCTCAAGTTTGCCCAGATGGCCTCCCAGATGCAAACTCACTCCCTCAGTTGAAAATGGTACAAGTTCTTGCATCAATCTGTATGCTCATTATATTTTGTTGGATGTAGGGTACTTTCCTGATGCCAAATTGTGTTGTCACTACACATTCGAACAAAACTACTTTATTAAAACCAACAATATCTGAAAACGTAACATGCTAGACTGTCTTGTCTAACAACATAACATGTCATATTGCCTTGTCTAGCAACATAACATTTCCCGTTTATGCATACACCGTTGCAGATGGCTATGGTAATTCAAGAAGTCTTGCGTTTGTACCCGCCGGCTGCCTTTGTGTCAAGGGAGGCACTTGAAGATACCCAAGTGGGAAACATCAGTGTTCCTAAAGGGGTATGCTTATGGACTTTGATCCCAACATTGCACAGAGATACAGAAATTTGGGGACCTGATGCAAATGAATTCAAGCCTGAGAGGTTCATAGATGGTGTGTCTAAAGCTTGCAAGTCTCCCCAAGCCTACATCCCATTTGGGTTGGGACCTCGAATATGTTTGGGGAAAAACTTAGCCATGGTTGAATTGAAAGTTGTCCTCTCCCTTGTTATCTCCAAGTTCTCTTTCTCTCTGTCTCCCAAATATAAGCACTCTCCTGCTTATAAAATGATTGTAGGGCCTGGAAATGGTGTACATATCCTCATTCAAAAATCTGTTCTTGACAGATAGAAACAAGTCCAAAATCGTTGAAGTAGCTAGCTAGGTGTCTATTATTGTTCGAGTTATATGTGTGTCATGTTTGCCAAATTTGGGATATTGGAATGTAAACAAAGCTTTTTCAAAAATTATTTGTTTTAATATTATTTGATGTTATCTTTGTTATTTGATGCATACATAGAAAATAAATGAATTTTTAAAATCAATAATCATGTTTTAACCAAATAAACAATTCAGAAATTGAAAGATTCATATCAAAATAGGAGAATCTACACCGAAAAAGAAAAAAAAGTGTAAATAAAAAAAGAGGAAAACTTGAAGAACTCGTACCAAATTTATGAGAAACATCACATTAGACTGTTGAGAAGACACCATTTGCAAACCGCGATTCTACGTAAGCTTCTCTCCATCTTCCTCATTCAGTATGTTTCCTGAAATCTACAGAGATGAAAGGTGTAGCACCGTCCTCTTTTACTTCGCAGATGAAAATGGCTTCAGAGTCAGACGCAGAAGGAGGAGGTCACAGTGACCCATCAAATTTATGGACTTTTGGGGTCCTCAAGCCTCCCTCCAAACAAAGAAACACAGTAATTTTCCCAAAAAATCACTACTTGGGAGAAACTGCAAAAGCTTTTTATCAGTTAGTTATATGGGTCCAAGAATTCTGGGCTCGTCGTCAGTGAATCTTTGTAAGACAACCCCCGAATTCCTTTTTTGGTCCCTCTATCTCTCATGGGTTTATATTCACTTTTACCATAAACAAGTTTCTGTAAGTGCTCGACTTTCTATTGTTGCAGTGAAAGTTGATGATGATGCCAGAAATCTTCTTGAACAAATGGGTTCCAATAATCCAGGGTCGAAGGCTATTGGCATTGTTTCGGCCTACTATAAATATATGTCCAATGGTTGAAGAAGCGGATACTGGTATGTCTGCTTCTGCATTTTATTGTTTGTGGACATAGCTCTGCCTCTGTCACTGCTTTTTCATTAGAAGGGTCATTATTGAAGTGTTGTTCTTAAAAAAAATAAAAAACTAATGTACTTAATCTTGAGCTTCATGAATTGTTTCTTATTGTTTGATTATAGTATATACCAAATGGACAAGCCTTGTTAAAAATGAATTGCTAGTTCAAAGAATTGAGGCCAAGACAAGATCACAAAAAATAGATATGTCATGAGCCAGGTGGTGGTATACCTGCATATATGGAAAAGTGCTGTGGTATAATCAAGAGCTTCTTAAAAACTGATAGTCTATTAGTTCTAAACTCTTAAGATTGAAATATTTTGGGAAATACACAGGAGTTGGTTGGCGGTCATCAAGTGTTTCATTTACTAATTTACTCCAACAATGTTATAGAGAATGCCACATTATTCATACATCATATCTAAGCTAGAAATGTGTTTTTCTTTGAATTCTTTCATCAAGAGACTTACATACTAGTTGCCATAATAGTGAAAATTTGCTTTATAAAGGCTTCGGCAAAATGAAGTCAGAAACATATGGAAATGAGACGAAGTTATAATTTATAACTCCTTGTTTTATTTTTATTTTTACATTTTTATCAGAAAAATAAAGCTCTTGTTTATTTCAATCACTTTGGTTACCACAGTTCACAAAAGTAAATTTGAGTCTATGTATTAAATTTTGGTTTTAACCATGCATTTTTACTTAACCATTACTGTTTTGCCAGATGGGGCCAACGCTGCTCCATTTGTTCTCCAGAACACAATTTTCAGGCTAATCTCTTCATGCACTGGGAGGCCTGTCCTAGTCATTATGTGCTCATGTCTAAGTAAATCCACCAAGATTACCTTAAATGGGTGAAATTTATTAAGTTACTTTATAAATGGCTTTCTTAGGGTTAATAGTGCTCTATTGGAGCATCAGTCGGGATTTACATTATCGAGGCGGAGGTCCTGTAAATGTTTTCACTGCTCGGTTGCTTGAAGGAGATGCAATTGGTAATGTTCTATTGCTTTTCTTTTTTGAATGTGAGTCTTGCATTCTGCCTTCTGTCACTACTTGCACCGATCTTTACAGTTTGGCTTTTTTTGATGGCCATGGGAGAAATCCAAGAAGAGAAATTGCAAATTTTGATTGCTCTTAGATAGCCTTTTTATGATTTTGTATATTGAAAAACCATTTCTTGCTGCCATCACCAGGATAGAAAGGGATTGAAGGTTTACCCCTGATTAATCATTTTTAGTAGATCAGTTGCACGGATATCAGCTTTCAATCGAGGTAGGTTGGTGGTAGGCAAGTCCAACTAAAAAGGAAAAGAATTGCTAATAATAATAAAAAATATAAGACTAAGAAAATATTTTTAGCCCTTTTCGAAGGAATATCAACTTCATTGATTTTTTATTCTTTTTTATATCAAATGGTGCTTTTTCTCTTTATTTGATTTTCTCCTATCATTTAGTTGTGGTTGTCATCCATTTGTGATATTGATGTGTTAAGATTTGGTCACTTTGAGAAGCTTGTTGTGGTTGGTACAGAATTGATGGATTTGTACTAGACTTGGAACTAGTTCATTGATATCAATAATGTTATGAGTGATACAAAAAGAGGAATTGTGTTGGTATCAGATCCTCAAGCGCACTGGCTTGATATTATAGCTAAACCCAGAGTAATAATACATTGGCGTCTGATCCAACTATGTTGTGAGTGATAAAAAAAGTGAGGAATTGTGTTGGTATCAGATCTTCAAGCACACTGGCTTGATATTATAGCTAAACCCAGAGTCATAATACATTTGGAGTCTGATACAAGTCCCAACACCTAACTGCTTACTAGATTGTAAAACAGTTGGTACCCAAGGGGAGAAGTCGAATTACAGAAGAAGGGAGAAATTGGATACTCTAATTTGGTTAGAAATTAGAATATCCAAAGATTGTAGGGTTCGGCGGGGCCCCCCTGTTTCAAATCCAAGTCCATGAAGCGGGATTGGAGGATTTCTGGGTATCAAAATAAGAATTGGTTAGAAATTTTTCTAGAAATTTTTCTTGTAGAAAAAATAGTTCCATTGATTTAGCAATATTATGGAGAAATATACAAAATAGGAACAAGAACATGTGCTTTGTATAAATATGTAGCCCATCATTCTGTATATATTTTTCTTCATCTGTCCTTTTTTTGGAAAATTTGAAATATATGGTGGTGGTAGTGGTTGCTTTGCAATGATGTGCACTAATAAATGCATAAATAGGTTGCATATTGTTCTTTTAGTATATGTATTTTACTAGAATTGGAATAGAAAGTGGCCTAATATTCTTTCTTTTAGGAGATTGAATTACTAATAAGAAATTTAGCTGATGAAAGTTCACATAATTACTAATAAATTATTTGGCAGAGTAAGATGATAGGGTTTACTTTTTTGGTTCGTATTTATTGTGGAACTCACATGTCTCAGTTGAGTTATGCTTGAATTTGTTTTTCTATCGCATTTTAAAATCTAAGATCAGGGTAGCATCAGTTTAAAGAAAATTTTCAGATTTTTGCTTGGTGATTATGATGAAAATCAGTTCTTGAAAGACGTGATAGTTTCCTATCTAAGAGAAGGCAAAGATAGAGAGTATATGATTTTGCAGTGGATGAACAATGCACTTAAGTGGTCATGTGGCCCACTTATTAAAAGGTCCAGGGACATACTTTAGTTCTATGAAAATTGTTTTCAATTTGGCTAAACAAAAGTGTCGTTTAAAACATTTTAGCATGAAATGAAAAAAGGTTTTCAAAGAATTTAACTGAAATATGAAAATATTTTCCATTTCAGAAACAAAGAGTATTGCTGAGAAGTGGTTATGTGAGATTTCACCCAATTTCTATTTCTCTTTACATTTCTGTATTGTTTGTCGCTTGAGTTTTGCATATGTACCAGTAACCCTTTACCCTTTTACTGAAACTAATTCTATTTGTGGCGTCTCATGGCATTTCGGTTTCTTTTTTTTTTTTCTGTCACTTTTATTTTCCAAGATTACATATATTGTACATGAATATCTAATAGCTTTCCTGAACTTTCCATGTTTCATCGCTAATATTTATCACTTGATTTGTGGAACAGTAGGGGACATTCAATTGAGTTACATTGTATTGTAGAAGTTTGTATCTCATAGAGGTGATTGTGGAAAATAACAAATAACAATAGCAATTATGTGGAGTGGTGAACGTAGAAGGAGTGCACGAATACTTGAACTGGAAGCAAAAAAGACTCAGAATAAGGGCAAGGCGACATGTGATGCAGCCAGGGATGTTGTTACTGAAGATTCCGACCTGACGCAGAGAAGAAAAAAGGTTAAGAGTACACCCGTCCAGGATCTGGTTGCAAATACAGTTGAGTGTCAACTGAAAAAAGAGGTGTGTACTAAACAAGGCTGCGAAAACTGGAACAGTAATTGAACAGGAAGTGGAAATGTTGAACTGTTGCTTTGTCATGACAATTAATTGAATATTTTGAGTTTTTTATTTTTTATATCAAGCATAAATTCTTAGTGGTAAACTTTGGTAGGCTCCACATTCTTTTTCTACATACTTCATATATATTTGAGCTATTTTATTTGAATGAAAGGACAGGTATATTCATTATAATTTTGCACTGTGTTACAATTTTTTTCCTTTTTTCTTCTCCTTTTTGGCATAAATGCAGGCTGGTAATTCGAGCAACGAAGACCATTGTACAAATGACGGTGAGGGTGTTTCATTTTTTTTTCCTTTAAATTTTGAATTGAAATTTACTATATCTATGTTAGGATGGCAAGGACTCATTAATTCATTATGTCCTGTCTTAAATCAAACAGTTTCCTTGTCATCTGGTACTGTGTTACCAGAAAGAAGGAAGCTGGAATTGCTGCTTGGTATATTGAAAAGGTAAACACTTGGTTAGACATTTTTCTAATTTCGTTTTTGTTGTTAGCCACGCTATAATTGATTGAAGTGAAGTATTTTTGTTTTCCTCCTAGAAGCGATTGTGCTCTTCTTTATTGAATTTCTCATCAAGGAAGTTAATGCCTTATTGTTTTTAACTTTAATTGTAGGAGAGACTTACACAATCTATTTGCAGAGGCAGTAAATCCAGAAGAGGTTTGTCTACTGTATTTATGGTCTATCCAAATATGTATACCGTTATAGTTGCTTATTTATAGTTCTTCATGTAAAAGGTTAAAGACTACTATGATATCATTAAAGAGCCAATGGATTTCGGCACGATTTCAGCAAAACTCAATGGACAAAGCTACAGAACACTTGAAGAATTCGAGGTTTGCTCCTAGACTCCATGGTTCTCTCCTTGTTTTTCCTTTCAGTAGAGCTGGGAAGAGAACTTGTTTTTGAGAGTTCTGTATCTAATAATCATCTCCCTTTTTATGTTTGGTGAAAATTTGAGTGTATATGCACGTTTGTTTTGACTTTAAGCGGCTGGGTTGGTTCATTGGTTTCCTCACCAAACTTAGTTTTTGGCATGCTATTTTTTTTTTAGTGAGGCACGCTAGTTTTATAGTTGTAGGAGTATGAAACAAACTGCTTTCCATCACATTTGTGATTTTAATATTTGGTAGATTAATGTTGATAGTTATATATAAAGCTATCCCTTTAGTTCTGATGATTATTTGGTTAACGTACAGCATGATGTGTTTTTGGTATGGAACAACGCAATGCATTTCAACTTGTCAACAACCACCTATTATAGACAGGTAAGTCCATTAAGCACTGTTGTTATCATCAAGGTTGGCCAACTGTTTATGCTCTTGAAATCTACATTTTCTCCTTATTATACTGAGATTTATGGTTTTTCAGGCTTGTGCTATAAGAGACCTAGCAGAGCGGTTGTTTGATGCTTTGAAAAATGACCCTGAGAACTTTGAAAGTAGCCATTCCATGACAAGACTGCGAGCCAGTAAGAGGGCTAAGACTGAAGTGAACATTCAGAATAGTTCTCACAGGTCAACAAATGGGATGGCTTCAAAGGGTAGGTCTACGTCCAAACAAGATACATTAAGCATGCATGATCTTGTAATTGAACACATTAATGCACGTGAGTCAAGTGCCTGTATGAGTTTTACAGTTTTGGTTATTGTAGGCTAATAATCTCCTTACCAGATCACTTACAGTGCCTTTTAGCATTCAATATAGTTGAACTCATTCTCTTTTCATTTCTCCCATAAACAGGCTGTAGAGGTGAAAGAAGTTCTGAGCATTCTGAAGTAGATCAACATGAAACCTACAGGCCTCTGAATAGACTCCCCACTATGAATGAGTCAATCGAGTCTACAGTCTATTGCAGCTCAAAACAACTTGTGCAGGTGAGTAATGTCTGTGTGCAGTGCAGTGGAGCATCTGCTCATGGGTGTATCTTAAGTAGTTGTCCCAAACTGATATAAAAAAGAAAAATTGTCTCAAAGAAAAATACATGTATACATTCATGTAAGCTGAACCTTTATTCAACAGCAACCAATCCAAAGGCCTGTAATAGAAAAGAGGACTGAGCTTTAAGGTATTATTTATTTGTGTAGTCCGAGTTGTATGTACATGCATATTGATTACTTGTCCTGGCTTTGTAGACTAAGCAGAATAGTATTGGATACCAAGAAAGCTTGATGCAGTTTGTTGGGCCAACAGCTCAAATGGTTGCGGAGCACAATTCCACAAAAGGTGCTGAAGATCTTAATCCTCACAATGCAACTTCCAACTTTCAGTGCCGAGCTCCATGTCAAATTCTTAATGTGGCATCATCTCAAATGGTTGGGCCAACAGCTCAAATGGTTGCCAAGCACAATTCGGGAAAAGGTGCTGAAGATCTTAATCCTCATAATGTGACTTCAAACTTTCAGCATCGAGCTCTAGGTCAAATGCTTAACATGGCATCACCTCAAATGGTTGGGCCAACAGCTCAAATGGTTGCTGAGAAGAATTCAGACTTGATTTGGCAGCAGTTCAAAAACATTACCGATCTTCAAACTGAAGATCTTAATCCTGATTATGCAACTTCATACTTCCAGTGTCGAGCTTTAGGCCAAATTCATAATGTGGCATCAATTAATTCTTACAACACCAATCCCTTATCTGGGAGTTCCTCCTCTATGAACTCCTTATTTGGAGATGGTAAAGGCAAGAATGTGTTGATGGCTGATGTGCATGCCTCCGATCTACGGAGGGAAATTGAGAACATTCATGGTCCATGGCCATTTCCCCAGTTTGTTTCTGGACCAAGTCAGAGTCCAGCCCTGGGCCCAAGTTATCTTGGAGGTGGAGCACATCAGTTTCAACCAGTGGCTGGTAGAGGAAGCACACACTATGGAAGCAATGTCGAGCAGGCAAGCCAAGGTTTGAATTTGTTTAGGCCAACAGAGTTAGGGCCACAGCAACCTTTCTTCAACAAGCTATTTGAACAGCAGAGTCAGAATACGTCAACCTCTGGAACCAGCAGAAGTGCTATAGAGTTATCAGACATAGATGAATGGTTAAGTGTTGGTCCTCATCGAGACGGATCATCAAACACCCGAGCTCCTCCAGCAAGCTCTCAGGAGCAAGCTGCCACCGCGGGAACCGAAGACTTCCCATGGACTCTTCGCCTCTGAGGCAGGCTTTATGAGTACTTTACATGAATAAACATGTTTTCCGTAGTATCGTATGTTTCTTTCCTCAGAACATGAGACCTTATTGCTATCCTTTGCTTTTATGAACTAATGGTGTGATGAAGTTGCTTTTGTTTTTGGTTTTTCCTATAAAATCCATGTCCTGCTGCTTCCAATTGTGAACTTTTGATTGATAATATTGTCTTGACTGAGGAGAGTAGCTTTGATTCATATTCATAACCATACACGTTGGTTCACAATCTCACTATAAAAATTTGTATGGAGATTGGGGTTTTCCATGTCTTCTTGTTCAAGTCTTTTCAAAAAGTTGGACCTTTTAGTTGTATGGCAGAGTAGCAGAATCCGGGTCGGTTTAGTCGGGTACGGGTTTAGACCGAAGCATCAAATCTCTTTCAGGTTTTTTCTGTAAAAAAATTTCTTTACGGAGCGCGCTGGGCCGCGGGAAAGATCTAAGAATAGGATGAACGAAGATCGAACCGTACAAGTGGCAGCAATCTAAAGGTTTAGCTAAACTACTGTCGTCTAGCGCAAAAGGACCAATTGGCAATTTGCTAATAGTTTCGAAAAAGACAACGGACAGACCTTGGGGTGAATTCGTGAATAGGTAAAATAGATAGTGGCGTTTTCACCCTACTATGTTATGAAAACAGTAAGGGCATTTTTGACTTTTCGGATTTCATTTGGATTTTGCAAACCATCTTGCAAGTTCATGAGTTCAGGAACACTCAACAACATTATCTTCCATTCCAGAGGACGAACGATTCACAAAAAATTGCAGAGAGAGAGAGAGAAAGACAAAGAAATGGAGATTAGTGCAGCTGCAGCTACAGCAGCAGCAGCCGCTATGCCCATGCATGTAGTAGAGGGTCACACGACCAAGAAAACCATGGAGCTAAAATGGGTGAGCAGAAGAAGCAGTGGCGGAAAAATCCAAATGGGAAAAACCATGAAAACGCCATTAGAATCGAAACCAAAAGCACCAGCAACCCTGCAAGCCCTGGTCCCAGTTTTCATATCCACAAACCCATCCCACGTGAACCCAGATGACCTCAGTGACCTCTTCATCGCGTGCAACCTCTCATGCCACCGTTTCCCCAATTACGTGGACGCCGGCGGTGGCCGCTGCGTCGTTGAAGCTGTGGACTTGCACAAGCTGCGCGTCGCTCTCTCCCACAGTTCAGTCTTGGTCTCAGTCTTCTGCAAGCCAAATGATGTGATTGGTTGCTCTTCATCATCTTCATCATGTTTGAAGGAAAAGCAGCAGCAGCAGCAGAAGAAGAAGATAGTGGGTTTTGGAGAGTTGTTGCAGAATGTGGTGATGCCTGTTACCCCATTGAACAGTCAATTGGTTGGCTTTGGGCGTGCAGTTTCTGATCTTGGACTCACTGCCTCCATCTACGATGTCATGGTATATATCAATCAAATCAAATTGGTTTTGTGATTAGTCTTCTTCTGAGTATAATTTCCAAGAGAAAGTGTTCAACTTGGGAAGTATTGATATAGATATGCTTCAGTGTCTTCCAGGTGCTTCCTTCATTGCGGGGAATGGGAATTGGCAGGATGATAGTTAAAAGAATCATAAGGTTCACTATTCTCTTTATTTTTCTCTCTCAAGTTTTTTGCTTTACTGTTGCTTTTTCTGAATTATAGGACTTGTAACATTGACTAGCTAGTAGCTTGTTTGAACTCTAGGGATTGTTGTAACATCCTGAAATAAAGATGCCCTTTTTGTGGTGTTTAAAAAGTATTTCAATACTTAGTGCAGAATGCTCACAAGTAGAGACATCTATGACATAGCAGCCCTTTGCTCAGAGAATGAGAGGTAACTAATTATACCAATCTGACTCAATGCTTTGCTGAACAAAATTTCCCCCCTACAGTGTGATTGTGATTGTGAGGATAAATATCTGCTGTAAATCTTAATTTCAGGTCGTTCTTCGAAGTGTGCGGTTTTGGGGATGACATTTTAGGCTCCACTGCAATGATGTATACGAGGAGTAGCGTTTCAACTAATCCTCAAGACAACCAGATTGTTAAACCTGCCGGTCGAAAGCTATTGTTAGTTCCACCACTTTCGAAGACCTTGCCATACTCCAAGACCATGAAATCATGAAGTTGAGCCACAGTTTTTAACTCGGCTGAAGCACCAAGATGAGAAGATTTTTGTGTGCTCTGTTGGTTGTCTCTATTTTGGCTTGAAGATGTTGCATAATCAAATTATAACAAAAGAGCCAAAATGGGTTCTCTTTTTCTTTTTCCTGGAGGGGGGAGGCTAGTTCACTTGTAATCTGGTAATTTGATTGTTAGACCCTACCACCCTTCCATGGGTTAAAAGTCAAGATCATGTAAACTATTGTGAAGTAGTTTCACTGTTAACACATGACCATTTTAGTCATATTCCTACAGTGTACGTTTTCTATTTTCTAATTACAGATTCCTGCCCATCTGTGATGCACTTATTGCTGAGGAAAAGAAGTTTGACAAAAGGGGTTACCCCATAATGTTGCTCGGGTATAAAAATTATCTCACCCCCAAAGTAAAGTAGCCATCAAGATAATGCAAAACAGCTTCCCTTCTGGTTCTTCATATCTACTTTATCCTAAGACAACCTTGCACAAGAAAGTTCTCTCAATTTCTCTCTTTCTTCAATTAGCTTGGTATGGGGAAACTCTGGGTTGAAGTGTGCCTGATATCTGCTAGAGGGCTCCGGCGTTCGTCTTCCTTATGGAAGCTCCAATGGTATGCCGTTGGGTGGACTAACCCGAATAACAAATACTGCACCAAGATTGATGCATCTGGAAATGCAAATCCAGTATGGAAAACCAAGTTTGCTACCTTGGTTGAGGACTCGGAGTCGAACTTGAAGGATCTGGCGCTGCACATTGAAGTGTACAGCAGAGAGCCTATATTCCTCAGAGAGAGGCTTCAGGGTACAGCAACTATTGTCTTGAGAGAGTTTCTGGCTAAGCATAACAAGAATTCTGAGGCTTCAAGACAAGGAGCTGAAGAAGTTGGGAGCTATCAATTGCGGAAAAAGAAGTCCAACAAGCCTCAAGGATTCGTCGATGTTTCAATACGTATATCTGAGGACATGGAAGCTCGAAGCTCATACACAGGTATTCATAATTCATGGGGGTGTTCTTCAGAAGCTCTGAAAGATCCAATGTTTCTTATGTAACTCTTTTTTTTTTTTTTTTCCAGTTTAAGTTTCTTGTATAAATTCAGTCCCTCATATATGCGTTTCATGGTTGAAGTTTGATGGCAACATGATCCTTGACGCATGGTTTGGATCACAGTCTAACTCTTTCAATGGAATTTGATGTGATTATTGACTAATAACTCTGTTTTTGCAGGCAGTGAGGGAGGACCTACGGATCTCAGCAATACCATCACCTTGGCTATTGGAGATGGGTCTTCACCAACATTTCAACCTCTAGCTCCACACCAAAGGCCAGAAAGTCAGCTCCGTATCAATTCTCCATATGCACAACCAAGGCCTTTCCCTACAAACTATTCCAACCCATCTGCAGTTGGACCAAGCCACCCACCATCAGGCGGACCAAGTTACCCACCAGCCAGCGGGCCAAGCTACCCGCCAGCAAGTGGACCAAGCTACGAGCCGCCCAAAACTCCGCCACCACCTCCCCCACCTTCTAATGTTGGGTACATACCCACTTTTATCCCAAGAACAGATAGAATGTCGGATACCTATGTTAATATGCCATCATCTGGAGCACCACCTGGTCGTAGAGGGGCACCGGGTTTTGGAATGGGAATGGGTGCTGGAGCGCTGGCGGCTGGTGCTGTGATATTCGGTGATGACTTTATGTCAGGATTTGATATGCCTTCAGGATTACAAGATGCTAGTCTCACCATATCAATTGATCCTCCTTTTTAACCAAGTTTGTAATTAGCATCGGTAATTATGTTGTATCAAATTAATGCAGTATAAAAGTCCACTACCTAAACTTGGTTGTCTCATTAATGCAGTTAAACTCCTTTCTCAGATTATGATCTCAGTAAAGAACAAGAATGTGCATAGGGTTTTGCTCCATTACATATAATATCAAATGACAGACTATTGGTCGCTTATTGCACAAATCAAAAGGAAAAATTGCAGTTTTACTAATCTCAGTACTTGTCTATCAAGGGACAACAATTGACACATTCAAATCACTAGTATTACAACTACTGAATGTCCAAGTGACTGAGTGAAGCAGAAATATTAACATGGATGGTATTACACTTGCTGTATTATATACTTCGATTTATGGGAATTTCCCATTTCCTGGCCAGACTATTTTCCGACATCCCAAATTCTTCAGATATAGACTGACAACATTCTTATGTTAGTTTGCCTGATCGAGCCAGCCAATTTTCCCCGTGACATAGTAGCATGGGATATACATATAGGAGACAAACTTCACACTACAACTTGTAGATGTTGGTCCTCAGAATCTTCCAAAGCTCTATACAGAAATTTCTTCACTACTGAAACAAACTCATCAACTTTCTCTTCGTGTGGCAAGTGCCCACAATGCTTTATAACTTCAAGGCAAGATCCAGGTATGGCTCGTGAAAGTCTCTCAGCATTCCACGAGGGGACAATTCGGTCATTATCACCCGTAACAATCAAGACTGGGATTCAAAGAGAGAATGACTAGAATTAACGTTACATGTTTCTTCTTCAACATGGATTACAAGGCATCTCGGACACTAGGGAAAAGAAAAACTACTTTTCTGGTCTAAGGGGACTTTCTTTTTAGTTATTTAAGTCTCTTTCCTTCCAATTGACATATTTTTCAATACATGCTTCAACCCATTTTAACACTAAGTGGGAAATTTATAGGGTTATAACTGTTACCAGGACATGAGATTTCAAGAAGTCTTTTCGCCAGTGGTGGCTTTGATTCAGATGATGTGTCTGTAAGCATGGCTGCTGTGTACTCCACAAGTGCCTTGTCCCAACCCTTAACCCTCAATGGCTGCATGTGAACTAACATCCAGGTGAGCACCATGCTCCCCCAAAATCAAAAACAAAAGAGAAGGCAAAACTATTAAAGATAATAACCTTTGTATAACCTTGTATGACATGTTCAGTGACTTGATTCACGTCATACCATGCATTCCTAACAGCAGTGACACCAAATTTATCAATAACCATCCTTACCTGAGAATCATGTGGTAAGTCACTGTCAGATGTAGCACAAGTATCTTTAAAAAGGAGCAGAAAAATATCACAAAGAAGAACAAGAATATGCAAGAAAAAAGAATATCAGTTATACAACCCTTATACTGGACTAATCAGAATATTTGAACAAGATGTTTTCAACAGTCTTAGCCATTTGATATTTTTCTATGGTTGGCTGGAACACTCGATCAATTTGACAGTATCTGGAAAAATCAAACTGAATGCAGTTTGAAATTGAGTCAAAAGAGAAATTCCTTACTAGCATTACAGCAAAGGCAGAGCGTAGAACAGCTGACAAGAATTTCTTATACAAAGAGCTAAACATGCCTACCATCCCCTTCACCACTCCCATTATTGCCTGTGAAATAAATTTGGCAAACTTGGACAACATCCTGAAAAGCTGGATAAATGGATTCCCTAGATTTATTGAATTTGAGCTATCTTCTTCAGTCTGGTTATCTTCTCCTGATTGAGATCCCTTGACACCCTTTTTAATAGTACGTGGGGCAAAAATTGCTGGGGCAACAAGGATCATAGCAGCAACACGTTCTGGAGCTTCAAAATATGCATCAACTGCTACAAGACAACCAGCTGAATGCCTAATTTAAAAATTAAAATATTGATGAGATGATCACAATGATTGTGAAATTTTATTGTTTCTCCTAAAAGAATTTATATATAGCCGAAAGGTACAAAATGAGACTTAATCTCAATAGCAAAACCAAAAGATAATGATTTAAGTACATACCCCACTAGAATTGCCTTCTCGGCTGCTAGAAAATCAATGAAGCATAAGGTAGCAAGCACTGCAAATGCCATGGAATATGGATTTATAGGTCTTGGTTCCCCATTTCCAGATGATGAATGCCCAAAAAGGTTTACCCTTGATGTCAACCCAAAAGCTGGTCTATCAAAGGCAACAACTTTGGAACCAATGACCTCTGCTAATGGTTTCATAACTCGATTCCACGAGAATACTGAGGCACCAAAACCATGTAATAAAATCATAGGAAGACCAACATTCTTAGTCTGGCTAGGAGGGCCTCAGCCTCATGTGCCTGTGATTGTGCATCATACACCTTGTGGTGTATCTCCACTCCTCTGAACTCACAAAAACAACTATCCGGGTCAGCTAAAAATTTAGGATCCAACAATTCATCTTGATCAATGCCAGCTATCCCCTTCCTTTTCTGCTTTGTTTGCACATCCAGCAATTGCTCTGGTGGTGGTGGATATTTAAAGTCAGAGCGCAAACACACACACACACACAATCAAAAACATAAAACAAAGCAGGAATGAAGAATTTGATGAAGAAAAAGCATGTTACATGCGTGAAGAAGAGCAGAAATGCATAAAGATCAAAATTTAGATACCAGAACCAGTGTATTGGGCACCGGAGCCACTGAGTGAAGAAGCAGAAGCGACTGGGAAACATTTAAGACTGGTGGGGCATTTGCTATCTGAACCAAATCTTGAAGGAAAGCTTAAGCTGATGTTGTTGCCGCCATGAAAGCTTGTAACTTTGCTACAATTCTTAAGCAAGACCAAGTCCGGGCACACCCCAACCCAAACCCCTGCTCTGCTCCCCATATGGATTTTGGCGCCTTCGATCTCAACCCCCTCACCTGAATTTTAAGCAGCACATGGATAAAACTGCTATTTAAAATAAAATATATAACAAGTAATAAGAGAAAGAAACTCTTTTTTCTGTTTTTCTTCAGGAAGGAAAACGACGACGTACTTGCATTATTAACGCAGAAACAAAGAAAGTCAGTTAAAATTGCCCACATTTTGATCTTTTTAATATAAGAAGATTGAAGCCAAATTCCCGAGGAGGAAGACAATGGAGGCTCTGGTTTGCAGAAAATTGGGAGACCCAACAGCACCCATTTCAGGAGGAGGAGCAGAGAAAGCAATAGTGGTGGAGAAGAATCATCCAATTCCTGAATTGGTGTCTCCCACATCGGTGAGGGTGAGGGTGAAAGCTACGAGCTTGAACTACGCCAATTATCTACAGATACTGGGCAAGTACCAAGAGAAGCCACCCCTCCCTTTCATTCCTGGCTCTGACTATTCCGGCGTCGTCGACGCCGTGGGACCTTCCGTCTCCAAGTTCAAAGTCGGCGACCCTGTTTGCTCTTTTGCCGCCCTCGGCTCCTTTGCCCAATTCATCGTCGCCGACCAGACCGAGCTGTGAGTTCAGCTACCCCATCTCTCTCTCTCTCTCTCTCTCTCTCTCTCTCTCTTGTTTATTGATGTGGGAATGTTGATGATTGAAGGTTTGGAGTGCCAGAGGGGTGTGATCTGGTAGCTGCTGGTGCACTGCCTGTTGCATTTGGGACATCACACGTGGCTCTTGTTCACCGGGCCAATTTGACCTCCGGCCAAGTACTTATATTTATGATGATCTTCATTTGTATTTGTTTCTGTCTGTATTTGTTTTGTGTTTGAGTTTTTGTGTTTATTTGTAGGTATTGCTGGTTCTTGGTGCAGCTGGAGGTGTTGGTCTTGCAGCTGTACAGATTGGCAAGGTTGTTGGAGCCATTGTTATTGCCGTAGCTAGGTACTTCAACTTATTTCATCCCCTCATTGTTTTTGTTTTGTGGGAATTGGGATTGCTGTTTGCTTTCAATTTGATGCATTTACAAATGGAGTTTGTGTTATCTGGGTGCTGAAATCTCCAGGGGAGCTGAGAAGGTGCAGTATTTGAAGTCATTGGGTGTTGATCATGTCGTGGACTCGAGCACTCAAAATCTTATCCAAAGTGTCAAGGACTTCTTGAAAACCAGAAAGCTTAAAGGGGTTGACGTTTTGTATGATCCAGTTGGAGGCAAGCTTACTAAAGAGGCCATGAAGGTTTTGAGTTGGGGGGGCAACATTTTGGTCATAGGCTTTGCCAGTGGAGAGATCCCTGTTATCCCTGCAAATATTGCCCTTGTTAAGGTAGTGTTTGTTTCCCTCCAGCCCCAAAATGTTGCATTTGTTGGCTCAAATGATCAAAGCCTGCTAAGGGATTGAAATGCTTACTGAGAATTATAGAAGTCATTTGGAAATGATCAATTGATAGTTTGTACTTTTTTTTTTCAAAGTTTGAAGAAAAAGTTGTGATTTAGAACCAAGTTGAAGGTTGAACAGTAACAAGGACCAATTCTCAGTTAACTGACTAGTCTGGCCACTTCAACCACATAGCCTGTGGCATCTGTATATGAAGCCATCCTTACTGGAAATATATGAGAGTGATATTGGAGAAGGCTTTAATGAAAACAGTGTGTACGAAATCTCTGTATCTGAATTTGTCTCCTTACTAGTCAATAGTCAGTGTATTTGTATATTTTAAAACAAAGGATCCACTTCCCCGAAGACCAAGTTAGTGTTTTATTGTGTTTATTACATGGGCATGAAATATATTGTTTGTTCCTGATTTTTCGGTTCCAAACTGATGCCCTTCTACTTATGTATTACTTTGTACTAGAACTGGACAGTGCATGGACTTTACTGGGGTAGCTACAGAATTCATCGACCAGCTGTTCTTGAAGATTCACTCAAGGAGCTACTATCCTGGGTGGCAAGAGGCTTGATCACCATCCGCATCTCTCATACTTATCGCCTTCCAGAGGTTAGGGACTTCCTTACACTCTTTTTTAACCCCTTAACATAGGTACAATCTTAGATTGATAAAAGCTTTTGCTTGAAGATGTGCCACCATCATTGGTTGTTGTCTGTTGAGTATAAGGGCGTGTGCAGAGGGTGGGTAGGACTAGTTCTTTCACCTGAACAAATTAGAAGAGACAAGGGTTTGGATGGGTTGGAAGAAGGTATGAAACTTTAGAGTAGGTTCTCAGAAGCCCTAGTTGGACAAAGTATAGAACTCATCATATGTTGAACCATATTTTAGTTTATTTATTCAATAAACTTGGTCAATATTGGTTGTGTGATTAAGATTCATGCTCATTGTGTATGATTGCTGCTTTTATTTCAAGTTATTGTGAAACATTGATTATCTGAGCTGCTACCAATTGCCTTGTAAATGACAGGCCAATCTTGCGTTTTCTGCCATCAAAGATAGGAAAGCCATTGGAAAAGTGATGCTTGTTCTTGATGACCAGACAAGTGTAAGATCAAAGCTTTAACTTGATCAGAGTTCAGCTTGGATGGGCGGGCCTTGTAATCGCCAGCACTTCAAATCCATAAACTGCCCCTTTTCATATATTGTGACAAACACATGGTTTCCCATTTGATTGCTGATGATACAAATAAATAAATAAGATCAAATGGTTTGGGTTCATGGTACCAGTTATGAAACCTGAGTTGTTACTGATTCTGAAAAATTATCCAAAACACCGACAATTTCGCATCTTTTGTGGATGAGCTAATTATATAACAAAGGACAATCCAACTTCATTTAGGAATGACCAAGCCTAAGATTGTTTCGGAGTTCAGAGTCTGGCCAGTTTATATTTGGGTTTATCAGCTTCTTTGCTGAAAAAGTTGCTCAAAGATGGTATATATCAGGCAAATTAGGGGGAAGAGTTTCATACACAGTGACATTTGGCATTATAACAAGTATTATAATTGGCTTTATTTTACCAGATATATGGTAAGAAGGAACAACACAACACTTCCAAATATTTACATCCAACAGATATTCAGAAATTGCCAATATGTACACCGGACGAAAGAATGGATAGCTCCAGGAATTATTCGAACAAACTCTATCTTGGCCTACTGTCAGTTTTCAGAAACCGTACATATTCCTGCTGCAACATCTCACCTCCATGAACTGGATCAAAACTGCACCTGTAGAAACTGATAAACCAGAAAGAGAAGAAAATCAGCGAGCAGGGTAAGGAGGGAGACAAAAAATTGGTCCAACTATTTAAAAAAGCATCGAACTAACTAATGTTGTATGTCATTCTCATTCAGGTCTTTGGTTCAGGGTTAGATTTGTCATTTAACGTCCGTTGGGGTTAAAGCCATCCATGAATCCAGATATACCATCGAGGAATATTTACTTGACCATAGTTCCAAAACTTTTAGGCAAGTGAACATAAACACACACTCGCACTCGTACAAAGAGAGGCGATACCTCCCATCCAAGCCAACAATGATGACTGTGTTCTGTGAACCAAATGCGGTAATGAATTGAGTGTCTTCTGGCAAGTGGAACTGAGCAAATGACCATTCTGAGCTAAAATATTTGGGTAAAACCCCTGCAAAATTGTTCACAAGGATTATATATTTTTAGAAGAAAACGCTTAAAGAAGCATTCAAGGGGAAAAAATTGCAAAAGAACTCCAAACCAAAGTTCAGAAACATGAGTTAATTTTAGAGAAGTAAACGTGTATGCCCCTCAAACACTTAGAGCAGAGATGCAAAGTATCCAAGCAGATGACTCATAGTAACTCCAAAGTCTTGAAAATTATCTTTTGGCACATTGCCTTACCTCTCATGAAAGACAATGATGAACTAGAATTAGCACCAGTGTTTTGAGAAATAAGAGGATCTAGGGCATTTGACGAATTCTGCTGAAACATTGCTGGCCCTTGAGCAGAATTTGAATGGGCAGACAAATCCTCCCCAAATACTCTAACTCTGAGGCTGAATATATGGACAGTACCTTTGTCACTCGATGCTGCCAACCACTGGACGTTCGGAGAAAGAGCAATACTGTAAATTTCTGCTCTGTCCACTCCTCTGCGTACCTACATGGAGGCAAGAGATAAATATATGCAGTGTTTTCCTTCAGAAAGACACTTACCAGTAGGCGCCACTTCTCCCATACATAAAAGAATATATATTTATACTAGAAAATTATGGAGAAATACAAATAACCTTTGTTCTATTCAGTACTTCACAGCATGTTACTGTAAGTACTGAATCCCCAGCCATTCATCATAAACTTGAAGAACAATAATATTCACAGTGCAATATGCTACCTCTTGTAAGCGAGTCCCATCCATTGTGTTGAAGATTCTTATCAAAGTCCCCTTTGTACTAGCAGTAGCAAGAAGCAGTCCATCCATTGTTAACGTGAAGCATGCAATATGAGAATCATGAGCATTTATTAACTTTGTCATGTTCAGCCCAAAATGTTCAATCCGAACTTGTCCTCGTTGAAGGCCTGGGCAAGCCAGCACAGATGTATTTGGATGATGTGAAAGGCAGCACAATCCCCTAGGATTTGCTACAGTCTCAATCTGATGCAGCAGCTTCAGATCCATAAAGTTGTAAACGTATATCTTGTGCTCAAGAACAACAACTATGCGATCACGCCTTAATCTTACTGAACGAACCTCAGACCTGAATGAAAATTCACCAATACATCGGCTCTGATGATCATCCCAAATCATAACCTTGTTAGGTGGATATTGGGAATTGTCTCCACTTCCAACAAGTACGAGAATGTTGCATCGAAACAGCATCTCCACAATTTTGAATCCCCCACTTTTCAAATCACGTCTAAAAGTTTCCTTGAAAGGCTCGCAGTTAAAGATACGAAAACCGTTGCTTGTGCCTGCAGAAAAGCAACCATAGTCCTGATTCCAGGATACAGAGAGTAACTCTGTTTCACCGTCATCGATGTCTGGTTCAAGCTGGCTAAAAGAGCCAGACGCCCCAGCATCTGGCGATTCATATGTGCCAAGCCTTGCAGGCGAATGTATTCCTCGAGATGTTGAAACTGTTGAACTCATGAGGGAAGCAGGCACACTTCTAAGCAATTGCCACAATCAATAATCGTGAGAAACAATAGATAGCCTGCACATACAAAATGAATAAAGATTAATTCTGCCATTGCCAATACCAAATTCCACATAGGATGCTTCAAATAGAAGAAAAGAGTTGACATCGGATGCTAAAGCTGTGGAAGGAGGGGAACAATTGCTCATAAGGAGCAAAACACAACAAGTTCTCAAATACAAAAGGGACCAGATCCAAAGAATCCAGAAACATAAGAATGATTGTTCTGCAGGGAAGTATAAAGTTAACAACATCATCAAACTGAAAGCCTCTAAGGAAGCTAAGAAGGGATGAATCAGATCAAATGCTAATTCAATATAAACAATAAGTTTCTAGAAAAAGCACAAACTTGTAGAATGCTATATCAATTATCAACCTTGTGAAGAAACCCACAACGCCCCTCCTATTTTTCAGAGCAAATCTCCAATTCCCATTACCAAATTCACCAAATTTTATTCATAACTTAGAAAATCTCCATTAGAATAAGCACATTTTCCATAGAATTGTCATCAACAATCAAGCAATCACGAGACTACGGGCTAGTAAATCTCGACCACCAGAATGACAAACAGAAATCATATACGAAAAATGAAAAACCATTGCGAATTTTTCCGAACTTACACTTTCAGCAGCCTTTCACAATGATCAGCGGAAGTTCAAATCCTTCGTACAGCTGCAAATCTTCCATCGGAAGAAAAAAAACACAAATAAGAAAGTAATTATATAAAAGGAAGAAAGAGAAAAAGAGGGGACTGGCATAGCATGAAACCAACGGAATGAAATGGAATCGAAATTGCATTCAGAGCGAGAGTCAATTGCTGAATTTCATTCAGAGCGAGAGTCAATTGCTGAATTTCGATGACTGACCTTCTCTGATCTGAGACAGACGGGCCATAGCGGCCGAGAAGATGACAACGATACGTCTGCGTTTCCTTTTTAAAAAATTTCTCTTATTTTTCTTCCCTTCTTTTTTGTGTTGTGTGCCCTAGTCTACGTAGACGACATTGCCACGCCAATGTATCATTAATTTAATTAAGAATTAGCTAATATTAGTTGAACACTTGCAATCACCAATGATGATGATTTAGAAGATTATTACTTGATCCTATCCAAAGGGAGCAGAAATTACTTGTCGCCAGACGTTAGCCCCTGTAATGCTTAAAGAGCATTTTCTTTGCAGAACTTTTAGAAACAATTTGAAGTTGCATTTACAAGGTAATACAATTTGTTGGATGTGATATTTTATTTTCTTAATCATATATAAATGTTAATAGATAATTATGTTACATCATTTTTGCTTTGTATATAGTTATATGTAAACTTGTGAATAAATAAGTTTATTATTGATGAGCGATAATATACTGAACTTACACTACACGATGCTAAGACTCAAACTTATGACATTTCCGGGAGCATAGATTCTTTGTATACAGAACTTGGATTTTAGTTGAAAAAAATTGTTGTAATTTAGTAGGAATGAGGTCAGTTGTCGTCTAGATAAGCATATAATGGGGCTCATCATTATTTCCTAAATTTATTGTAAAAAATACTCCTCCTTTAGATTTTAATTTTATTATATATAATAAAAACACTATTTAAAATTTAACCCTTTTGATTATATTCTGTGTTTTTCACTAGAAAAATGAAACCGTGTAAAACTCGTATTAAAAGTTTTAAGTAATCCCAAAAGAAGTATAGGATTCTTAAAAGGTTTAAGTGATCCCAAAAGAAGTTCAAATAGTTCCTTATTATTTAATAATGTCTTATACTCGGGTACAGAATATGAAGACATCCGCTCTAGCCAACTTAACTAAGTTCACGTTTGTTCTTATTCTTTTATTTAAATGAAACCAAACTAATGCCTTACAACCACAAGAGCACACTTTGCCATCCATTCCAAAAAAACAAAAGAAAGAAAAAACAGAAAAAGATCCGTGTAAAAGAATAAACTTGAACTTTAGCCAAGCTGCGTCAATCAACCATTGGAGTTTGTAAGTCCAGAGAAGAAGATAAAGAAAAATGGGACCACAGTGCATGCCTCGCCTGCAAGAAATTTACATGACCAACGTGAAACTCCCAAAGTTTCATTCATCTCTGCATTAAACAAATGCTGATTTCCAAAAGAGGAAGTTTGCCCGTTTGCTCCAATCTTCCCAAATATGGCAATCTACAGTGATCGCATGATCAACATTATCAGATTTTTACACCACTCACCGCCCATTTCCAACAAAAAAAAGACTTGAAAACAGAAACCCACCTCCAAGAAAAAGCTTTAATCATATATATATAATATAATCCTGGCTTTAATTTCCTTATTTGTTCCACACTTTTGTACTTTTTAAAGTCATTTTACGAGAGCAAACCCCTTCTCTGGTAATTAAATAAAAGACAGCAGCATAGAAGACCGAATGGCTGGCAGGCACAGCTCCAAATGAAATGAAAAATGCCAGAAAAAGGGTACAGCTTTCGATGAACACATGCAAGAATGAGAACCGAGGTCTTCAGCCTTCTGGCTTCACATATAAATATATATATGTATAAACAATACCAATTAAGAAAGCATACTTTTTCACCTGCGCAAACGCAGCCGCACGAGCCAATAGTTGAAGAAAACACGGTTAACTTTGTTGGAACTTTAATTTTCAGAGAAATATAATGTTAGGTTGCCTTCCACAAATCACTGCAGTGGTGGTGGGGGTGGTGGTCTGTGCATGGTGTTTGCTGCTGCATGTTATATACTGACATGTACTTTTGGACTTTCACAAGGGATCCTGTATGTGCAAATTATACAAAAACTAGTGGTCTTTTTTAAGCATGCATTGCCTAAAAAAATGACAGATGCTTGTTTTTCTTCGAGTGAAAAAATTGAGGGAAAAAGGAGAGAAAAGTCGCTGGCTGACACTATTTAGAAAGAAGGGAATAAAGTAAATCGGGGGAAAAGCAACTGACCAGGTTTACTTGTCGGGGAAAAAAAGAGTATATATGAAGGGTGAAACAAAACAAATAGAGGACAAGGGAGAGCCTGTCATCTCTCTCTCAATAACCCAGCGGGCAACAGATATAACTTGATGGTAGGTCTTGGTAGGCCCCTCTTCTTCATATATATTATGCAGTAGCAGTACCAAACTGATTTATCAGATGCTTGCTGTGTGTGTAAATTGTAATGTATCTAACAAGCTAAATTATGCTGGCAGATTGTACATCTAAACACACATTGACCTAATTAATCAATTATCCAATGCCAAGATAACTCTTAACCCTGCAAGAAAAAATCAATTTCCCTATAGGTCTTCGACGCCATTAAGGATGTCCCGTTAATTAGTAAAGAGTACCAAACTAGTATAAACACATGATGATCGTAATGACGACGACAACGACTATTAACTCGAAGTGTTTGTTGTGTAGTATGTGTTCCTAGATTATGGAAAAAAAGTGGAGGCAATGGAAAGGAGGAGCTCCCTTCAGTCCAAGCGCAGAGAAAGAGGGATGTAAAATATCTCCCGCTTCATTCACACAATCACAGTAGCAAATTGTTTGATGGTTTTTTTTTTCTCACTCCTTTCGAATTTCTCTACTGAGTGCTTGAGTGAATGAGTCGGCAGCTACTTCAACAACCCTTAAAATCTTATCCATGAGTGGACTGAAGAAAGCTCTCTCTCCCCATTTCTTCAATTCTCTCATCACCCGTTTCTTTTCTGACATGCATTACCAATAAAGCAAATCCCAGCATGCAAAGTAATCAATATTCCTGCCGAGACTACTTGAGTTGCTTTCTGACATTCATATAGAAGCCAATAAATTAAGCTCAAGTAATTAAAAACCCACCACCATGCAACTGCACTTTGTACTGGACACCACTTTCTCACTCTAGCGCTCAAATCAATGAAGGCAACATCACATCACAGACAAAACAGGCAATTATTTTTCTTCAGTATTTCATATTGGAGAAGCTAATTATGCAACAAACTAGTTCAGTATATTGAGAGCTTTTGCCATTTACTTTAGAAATACCCAAAACCATATATATAATCCTTTCCATTCTTCAAAGAAAAAGTTATTAGAATGCTAATTTTTTCTCATTCCCAAATTAGTCACCCTAATCATCTCTAATCACAAGTTTTTTCATGCACTGAGCAGAAATTATCAAACAAAGACAAACTTATAAGAGATTTTTCACCTTATGGTTGACCTCATGAATCCCAGAAAGCTAAAATGAAAAATAAACAAGAAAATGTCCACTTCATGAAATCTAGCTAGTATATATACTAAATGATTAAAACCCAATTTTCATCATGAACATCTTCATCAGCAACTAGTTACAGTTGAAAAAGAAAAGAAAAGGCAAATAGACAATATATGCAGAAGAAACAACAACAAAATTTGGTTGTTCGAGGAGGCTAAGAAGTGAATATTCAGCAAACTAAAACATAAAGATCATATAAATAAATATATCATAGAAATAAAGCCCACTTTATTTCTGCTTCAGGCTAAACCAATTAAAACTTCAAAAAAGGAACAAAGTACTGGAGCTAGCAGTGAGAGTAAAAACCCAAAGGGCCAAGGCATAATAATACAAGAAAAACTAGAGTGAGAGAGTATCATAGAGGAAAAGAAAGAAACCATTTACTTACTTGTTCTGAACCTTCCAAGCAGTACACATCTGCAGATTATAGGATCCAAACATTGTCTACACATATAAATGAAAGAGACCATTAAATACACATAACCCTAAAATCTAAGTAATTAGAGGCGCTGTTCAAAACCCTAATCCATATTCTTGTGGCAGGTAAAGAAGAAAAGGAGTTGCGCAGAGGGGAGAGAGAGAGAGTTTCTTTTGCAGAGGGAAATTAAGGGTCATTGTCCCCATGACCATATGGGAGTCAGACACAGGAAAGCGACTCAAGATCTCAGCAAATCTAAGGCAGCAGAGAGAGAGAGAGAGAGAGAGAGAGAGAGAGAGATGGGGGGTTCACTTTTATGCTTTCTTTCAGGAGATTTTTTCTATAAGATAAATGAAGATAAACAAGACATGTGAGAGACAATTAAGGAAGGAGCTCTCTCTCTCTCTCTCTCTCTCAAACACACACACAAGCAGAAACAATAACAAAAGGCCCAGTGCTTCACTTTCACACTCTGGCTGACCAGTAGAGGGGAGAGGAATATAAATAGACATGTCCTCATGGGAGAGTGCACCAATGCTACATTGTGCTATGATGATATACAAGAAAATTAAAATAAGAAACAGTTCTTATCATGATATGCAATGCAACACCAATAATTACACCATAAATCTTTATCATATTTGCTTATCACATTTCCCCTCAAAAAATAATAAGTTGTCTATTAATAAGTTAATTCTAGGATTCCATTCATAATTCAGTCCTAGATTGAATGAAAGAATGTTGCTTTTATTTTTTGTTTTGTTACCCAAAAAAAACACATTATTAAATAATTGGATTTAAATATCAATCAATCATGTGTTAGCTTAGCTGTACCCGTATGTAAGTTTAGGTTAAGCATGTATATACGTAGTATTTAATGGATACACTTTGTTTTTGAGGAGAGATTATGAAATGTGGACAACCGACAACCCACGTCTCTCACCTGTTTCTTTCTAGTCTACTGTCTGTAGTCTCGCCTGTTTCTTTTCTTGTCTGTGTTTTTTTTAATTTTATTTTTTGGGGAATTCACTGTAGCTAGCAGTAGCTACCTGTTGGTTAATTTTTAGTTCTGTAAAGTCTCTGCAAAGCAATGAAGGCAAATTGTACTTAGTATCTAAACACCATATAGAAACATAGTATTAGGTCGTATGAAGGAGAAAAACATAATATGGGGGGTTGGTATGGAATAATATTGTAGGCACACAACCACACACTCATGTCCTTTTTATTATTTTCAATGAGACAGCTTTGGCAATTGGCACACATTATGTAGTTTCAGTTTGGAGACATGTTATCATTGTAAATACTAATAAAAACAATGAGAGAGATAAACATATAATTGTATACAATTAGTTTGTACGAAGAAAAAAAAACACAGATTAGCCCGGGTGCCTTGTATGTGTGCACCTAAACACAACATGTTACAAATAGTACAGTGACCCTAATGTATTGAGTGGAAACCAGCCGGGCATCTGTGCATTTCTTGTTTTGTTTTGGTTTTGATCTGAAAGTAGCTAGCTAGTCTTATTTGCCATCATCATATGTATAAGATGTCTGAGAGAGATATAGAGGGACAGCCTCTGAGAGACTGGCTGGCAATGGCACCAAATCTAGCTGCAATTGCTCACTCGGAAAGTGCGCAAGAATCAAATCGATTGCCAGAGGACACTCAGTCCTGCTGCATTATCTCAATCTCAATGTGATTTTCGTGGCATGACCATGACCAGCCAAAAGAAAAGAAAAAGGCCAACCAAATAAAATAAATAAACGAAGGGAAGAGGAAATTATATGATGCAAAATTATACGAGTCAACGCCTCAGCAAAAAAAAAAATTGCATGATGCAGAGCATAAATCAAGGGGTTTTGCAAAATTGTGGTCCCAAAAGACGAGTGGAGTTGAATTTGGGTCTGTTGTTGAGTGGCATGAGGAAAAAATGAAGGGGGAGGAGGAGACTAAAATATTATTCACCAAAAGTGAGAATGGATGAGCTGTTTTTTATCCATTATTTTTTAGCACTAACAAGACTTGAAGATTGCAGGGACGACGAGTGGTTTGGATTTCTACAGCCGTTTGCTATGGGGAGCAGGAGCAGCAGAAGCAGCAGCCAGACTCTATATACATGTCACTGGACCACCAACGATTCTGATCCTGATTACATTCATATCATTCAGGAAAAACCTTGTAAAGTTGATTGACTTTTAAAACAAAAAACTAATGGACCACACACACTAAGGCTTTTTTTTATTTATAAAATCATTATTTATTGTTTGAATTTCATGGCATGCGACACGTCATGCACAGTAGGTCTCTCTTGTGCATTCAGTTCACTTTCATCCTTGCCAAAAGACCCTGCCGGATCAAATAGGAATCCTGAGCTCATGGACTCTGTTCATGGAAGGGAAGAGTTTGGAGCACAAATGGAACCAAAGAGGAGGGAGATCCCTACGTACGTACCGCATAATGTTGTACAGAGAGACTAATAAGGGGTTATAACAAGAAGTCCTTAACAGCCATCCGATTAATTGCGAAACCATCCGATTAATTGCGAAACTATTATTGGATAGCTGGATTGAATCCCTTAAAACCGACCGAATCTTAGGAACCAAAAAAATGATGATTATCAAAGGCTGGAAATCGAAGTCTGTTGAACACTAAATGCTAAACAGCAGTCTGCAAGGACCGCGACCCAGCAAAAAGCATTAACCCAAATTAACATTCAACTTTCATCCAAGTCATAATTCTAATTACAGCACTTACAAATCCGACAAAGCAGTCATTTTGTCTTCTTCCTCAAGTGTGAGTAGGCCCTAAACCCTTCCATTTTCTTTTAAAGGATAATCAATAAAACAAAATCCCTCATATTTAAAGCAGCCACTTCGGCTAAAAGAGATGCATGAAATGATATTCCAATTTATTAGTGGAGAGAGAGAGAGAGAGAGAGAGAGAGAGAGAGGTGGGTTGCATTGCATCTATACAAAGGAGATAACATGTCAAGCAGGAGGAGATATGGAGTTTAGTAATCATGTCATCTATTATGTCATCCATTGAGAGCTCATGGATGACCTCAGGATTGCAACACATTACCTGGAGGCAACCTAATCATGATACAATGCTCTATCAGAATACATTCATTTGCCTATTAACAAAACACAAAACGGGGACTGTTTCAAGAATGCTGCTCTGCTTGCTCATATTATCTAGGCTCTCCAATCGGTGAATTCCAAATTTTAGAAAAACTGAAAAAATAAACTTGTTGATCCGTCCCCAAATGTTCGCAGATCCGCAGGTTTTACCAGTGCCCTGCATAAAGGGCAAGTTCTTTCTCTCTCAAACCTGAAAAGGTAAAGTAGTTGTCAGTTGGTCGACATATTAAAAGATAAATATAAGCTCTACATTGTGAAATAGTTGAACAAAAATCTAGAAATCTAGTAAGATTCTGGTTCAATTAAGCAGCATGAAATCCACAATAGTGGCAAGCAGTTGATCTAGCACCAATGCTTCTGGCCAATACATGGGGATACAGATAGTTGGACCAAAGCAAAACTTGCCAGAGGCAAGATTTTGTTCAAGGGCGGTGGCCTTTTCTAAGAGAGTTAAAGGTTTCACAAGCAAAGTATGAGAGACATACTAGAAATCACATTTCGTCCTTGTAAAGAACAGGTTTCCAATATTTCTAATATAATATCATGATCATTGATCTACAACTCAGTGAGAAACATAAGGTAACAAACTAACCATTCTGAGACACAATCCTCACAGAAAATGTGTTTACAGCGCAGCAGAATCGGAGCATGCATCTTCTCCTGGCAAATGGCACAAAGGTCCCCCGCTGCATTTACCTGAAGCAAAATACTTGTGAGCTGGAATGCATAGATAACTACTTATGCGGAAAAACAACAATTGTATTCACTATGTAACACTAAACATGCTTTAATGCAGACACAAACATATTTTAAATGAAATAGAAAGTATAAAGTTTGAAAGGTTACGTAGCTAACTAGCTTCTAATTTGTTGAAAGGACAAGAAAAACCAAGTTTAATAGGTTAAAGATAAATACAGGATGGGTGGGTACATATAGCCTTCTTTTAACTTAGGTAATAAAGAACATAACACAAATAGCAAGAAAATGATCTCAACGTTGTTGATCTAGCTTCCAGAACCCAAAGTAAATCAAATCATTTAGTTAGATTTCATACCTGTTCCAATGTTGCATATGCCCCATAATGGATATCCTTCCGCGATAATGCCCTTATTGAAGCAAAAAAGGATTGGACCTAAAAAGCAATAAAATATAAATATAGCATATAAACCCAATTCAAGTGCCATGAAGTATATCATCATGTTCTAGTACAACAGTACAATAGACTTACCTTCTCAACGACAGATGTTAGCTTAAAAGTTAAATACAATCCTGTAGTAAGTGACGAGAAGAGGCTCCCATTATCTTTGTTCAGGAAGAATCTGTACCAAACAGGTGCTGGTAACAAGGCACGGTACAGCAGCAGTGTATACTCAACCACAGTTAATATTTGACCCTTCAAAATGAGATAACAACTTTCAGCGAGTTTTTCCAAATTATGAGATATTTGAAGATAAAATGCTTATGGAAATTTCTAATGCTCAGCATCATGTCACCTGCCGACGATAATTATGGCCTCTGCCATTCTTGTAGTATATAAGCAACAAACACTTGAGAGCCATCGTTGCCTGCCTCACCATGGTATCTGAATGTAATAAAATTCAGAAAGAAAAAAAACTCTCCAACATATTCAAAGAAAGATAAGTACGGCACAATAAGAGAAGCGACATAGGAAATAAGCAGGCAACATTACAGGGACAAACAGAGGACAGAAGCATTATATAGAACCAGAAACAGAGACAACCCCACATTAACTGATAGCTCCAAGTAGGCACAAAAAAGAAGAGGGACAACATGAAATATTGAATAAAGTCTAAGACAGTCCAACAGACTTAAGAACTTTAAATTTAGGATTTCAATGCAAAACTTAAAACCCTATTGAATTCTATCTCCAACATTCATAACAGATCCTTCTCTGATGGTTACAAAAGATGAACGACCTACTCTACACTTAATAAATTAGTATATCAGTTGTCTTCACAAAGAAATTTTAACAATAAAGACTGTCTCCATACCATTGACCAAAATGATGAATATCGCATGCCAGAAAGGTGGTATGGCTTTCGGAGGAAGCATTGCCAATGGGTATAAAAGATCATCACTTCGATACCACCAGTAAACACCAACTACATGAAGCATAAAAGCAGCAGCAATACCTAGAAGAACTGGAATTTTCCTATCTCCCTGCAGAAACCAATAATTGTTTGAGATATTTGATCTGCTATTCAACAGATTTTGCAGTGGGGGAACAAATGGATAATATAATCTCATATAATCAAAGATGTATCAAATTACCTTTAGAGCTGTTTGCTTCCGAACAACATCATTTGACCTATACATGACAGCTGATACCCATATAGTGACAAAGAAACCTGCAAGTTATCACCCCAAAAAGTAAATGAATAAACAGCATTGCAGTGATAAAAAAAAAAATGCAAGACAAACACATTAAAACCATTTAGTTCTTCTCCATTCATTTACATAGATATTGCCATTTGACATTTATGAGAAAGGATATTTTTTTAGAATTGGATAAGCTTAAGATTAAGACTGAAACTAATAAACATGTGCCTGGTGGAAGAAAACTTGTCCTCAAGATCTTAAGTATTAGCTCAGATGTTACAGCCTATCACATTGGCATCTCTATGATAGTTGATTGATAATATGCATAAGATACTGATTTCTGCATAATTCGAGTTTATATTTTATGTCACAATTATTAGAATGGGTAACATCAACTGTTAATGTTACCAAAGAATATGGATGTGACTCAACTCAAAATGGCCAAGAAAACCCCAGCTCCATCTAAATTGTAAAACCAAGATCAGTACATGTCTAAAATGCTCTCTCCAAATAAAATAGTCCCTCTAAAATAACACAAACAAAATAGGAAACGCTCATGCCGCTGCAGATTCAAACTTACAAAGCAAAGGCTAAGTTTTGGGCTTCATATTAGTTGATTCAAACTTACACGAATGATCATAGAGACAATCTGCACTTAAAATTTGAAGTAAGTGGTGGGTGTGAGTACCTTGCAAATGCTGACGAATGAACACAACGAGTAAAAGCAGCGAAAACGGAAGAACCTGCTCAATCCATCTGGCTATCTGTTGAATATCATATCTCTGGTAAGCAGAATCCCTAGAATTATTATCCACACCATCCCCAGTGTCCCCAACGTCACGCCGATGTTCTGGAGAAGACGGAGGCACCAAGGGGACTCTCTCGCCTGACCCAACCCCATTGACTGTACCCGCCAGATTATCCAACGATTGAACCCTACCGCTATGCCCTAGCGATCCACCATTTCCGTCCCCATGAAACGGCACAGTTGCGGCACCGTTACCGCGGTCTTCCTGTTCACCGGCGCCGATAATGCGAATTGAAACCTCTCCGGTATTGCTAGAGCCGGAGGTGCAGGCCGAAGGGGAATGGGGGCGAGAATCGGCGACGACTACGGCGTTGACCACCGGAGCGTCAGCTTCGTGGCGGGAAGAGCTCGGAGAAAGTATACCGGAGTAATCTAATACGAAGGAGAGCGGAGACTGGAAGAAACGGAGGGCAGGGAATTGCATAGACCCAAACGACGTCGTGCTATTGCTATTATTCCCAGTGTTGCCTCCACTGGTTGGACTAGTATTTCCGGGCGATGCTTCCATGAAAATCGAAAACCCTAATTCTTCAAGTTTCAGCCCCAAAGCAAGAATCAGAGATTAAGTAAAGAAAAGAACCGACCTTGATGGCTTTGTGTCGACGACGAATTCAGAGAAGGAGAGGATCGGAGAGAGACGGCAGACCGTTGAAGAAGAAAAAGTCAAAAAACGACAGACTTGTAAGTGAATGAAAATGGGCCCTGTTGTTGTTTTACTGAGCTAAATTCTAAGCTCTGAACCCGAATATCGGGATCGCCTTCTTTTTCTTCTAGACTAGTAAGAGGCATGAACGATAAGCTACGCGTCGTCGTCTTTCTTTGGCCCTTTTTCTTTTTCTTTTTTCCTTTTTTTGTTAAAATTTTATTTTGCTTCATCATTGGCTGTTAGCCGTAACGTGTTGACTTTGTATTTGTTGCAGGAACGCTTTAATTTATTATTTCCTTTTTCCTTTAATTGCGTTCCGCGTGTGCCGTTTCCATTTTCTTTTTTTTCTTTTTTTAAATTTTATGAAATTGATATTGGGAAAGGAAGATATTGGAAAAATGAGAATTCAAACACAAAACTTCGGTTACTAGTATCCGTGCAGTGTATATTATTATATTATCTACTTTCTCAATAAGAAAGATCCTTTTATATAAAAAAACAAAGCAAGTCTCGATACATGAATAACTACTCTAAGCATTGTCTATTTGTTTGTATGCTTTTATTTAATAAGGGTCATTTTCTCTATATATATACATAAAAGAAGTAAATCATAACCTAACCCACTACAGCTTGGTCTGTGTGTTTGTATGCTTTTATTTAATAAGGGTCATTTTCTATATCTACACAAAAGAAGAAAAATCATAATTTGATATAATATCGGAATTATGATTTACTTGTAAGAGAAGAAAAGGCTCTTCATTATGCACAAGGACCAACCCATTGAAATTGCTTTAATTAAGTTGGCTTGGGTGGCATCTCATGTGGTCGGTTGTCCAAAATCAACAAAAATTAAAGGCAATACACATCACACGAACTGTATTAGTTGCATTATCTTTTATCTACGCCAAGCACATGGGACATATGTTACAAACATTCCTGGCCCAACCAACAAGCAACAATAACAGAAGGCTTTGTCTCTCTTAAACAATATTCCGCAAACCCATTGGAAGGAAAAACAGAAACAAAGAAGGCACAAACGGCAATATGTTAAAGCCATCAAATTAGCCTCTCCAGTTGTCCTTCCTCTGCCTTATTTCACGCAGAGCTTCAACAGCAGTTTTGCAACCAACCCTCTCCTGTAAAACAAGTTAAACGTCTACGTAAGTAAGCTGTACGTATCTATGGCGCAAGTTGGCGATTGAAACAAACTGTTCTACATCAGTTTCCAAAACCGAAAGTAACAAACTGCGCTACATCAGTTTCCAAATATTCAGTAACAAACTGTGCTACATCAGTTTCCAAATATTCACTCAAGGGCGGCCCTGGGGTGGTGCAAGTGGTGCCACCACACAGGACCCTTGATTCTTAAAGGCCCCCGAAAAAAAATTATTTATATAATATTAGAGGAATTGTATATATAGTATAGTGTGGAGTGTATTGCACAACAGCATGTCTGAGGTAGTTGGTTGGAGCGCTTACTCATTTAACAACAAGATCAAAGATCGACTCACGTTGAGGTCAATCCTATTTTTATGGAACACAACTACCCATTATCTTTTTTAATTCTAAAATAATTTTAAAAAATTTTAAAAAAAAAGCATCTCGCAGGCGCGGAAGCGCATGTGGAGAGGCTAGTTTCTTATAAAGGATAAGATAAGAGAAGGATATGATGGCCACCAAATAAACATGTTCATATTAGATACCATATTATTATATTATATATAAACATAAGATTTCAAACTCGCCATATTAATTCGCCGGATAAAATGGGTACACTTCCAAAAATTTTGACTCATTTTACAAGACCACAAAGCATGGTAAGCATCTTCAGGATAATTCCCACACCTTGAGCACACATGAGATGTAAGCACCATTCTCTTAAATAAATTTACTGCAGTTGGTAGAATTTCAGTACATGCTCGCCAAAGCAGTATCTTAATTTTGTTGGGAACATCCAGCTTCCAAATTTGCATCCAGAAGCCTTCTTGAGCATTCTGATCCAATCCCCCCATTCCAAAATCCTCAGCGCACTGCCTTATCACCACACGATACCCAGTATTAACGAAATATTTCCCGTTCTTTGAGAAAAACCAATATTTGCTATCACCTAGCTGTGAAACTGATCCCAAGGCGATACCAGAAATGATATCTCGATCTTCCTGCTAAAATGTACTATAACAGGGGTAAATTCCAAGAGCTAGAAGCCGTTAGAAGGTCAGAGACCATAATAGTCTACTCCAGCCCTCTAGCCATCAACGATTTTGAACTTAAATGGTTTTGTAATCCACCTATCTTGGAGAACACGGATAGAAGCCCTCCAAAGCAAGCCATCCTCAATAACCTCACGTCCCCACCTAATAGATTTCCATATCATTGATGGCTAGCTCCCCAAACTAGCATGCATAAAATCATCCTTTGGAAAATATCGGGCTTTAAGTATCTTAGCCACCAGAAAGGTGGGGTTCTCTAAAATACGCCAAGCCTGTTTTGCCACCATGGCTTTATTAAAAGCTTCAAAGTGTCTGAAGCCAAGGCCTCCCAGACATTTTGGTTTACACAATTTCCTCCAACCCAACCAATGAATTCCTTTCCTGCCACTCTTCCCCCACCAGAACCTTGCAATCATAGCAGATAATTCCTGACATAAAGATTTTGGCAACTTAAATACTCTCATTGTATAAGTAGGTAGTGCCTGACCAACCGCCTTAATTAAGACTTCCTTGCCCGCCGCTGACAGCAACTTCGTATCCCAAGTATTAAGCTTGCGCCACACTTGTTCTCGCACATGATTAAACATCCGAGATTTGCTGCGTTGAGCTAAGGTAGGCAGCCCAAGGTAGCGTTCATGACATGTAACAATCGGCACTCCAAGCATTTCAGCAATCAATTGCTTCATCACCAGATCAGTGTTGGGGCTAAAACATACTGCACACTTATCAAAATTAATTTTCTGACCAGATGCTCTCTCATACATGTTGATAATCTGAAGCAAATAAGCACAATCAGCTAGATGGGCATTACAAAAAAATAGACTATCATCTGCAAAAAATAAATGAGAAATAGTAGGTGCTCCCTGAGCCACAGAAATGTCGCTAATACGCTTGATTCTGAAAAGTGCGTTAGAAAGCAAAACAGACAGTCCCTCTGCACAAATTAAAAACAGATAAGGAGAGAGAGATCTCCTGACTCACCCTTGATGGCATAATCATTCCTGAAGCCACTCCCTTAACTTGAACAGAGTATGTAACAGTGGATATACAATCCATGATTAGCTCCACCCACCTGTCGATAAAGCCCAACAGCTTAAGCATAGCCTCAATAAAGGTCAATTCCACTCTGTCATAAGCTTTAGATATTAATATGGCGAGTGGCACTTTTGCTGATGCTTTTGAGGATGTGGCTTCAATGATGTCGAAAGCTGACTTATAGCACTTTGCTTGTTGTGTGTGGAGTGCGTGGAAACTACGTAATGATTCTTTGCATGGGAAACAGTTTGCAAGGGTGGATAATATGGTGGAAAACACGATGGAAATACTGGCAGTGTTCAAATCTTGTGAGGAGCGGTCCAACCTCCCCCTTGTCTCTCCACAGGTCCATTGGTTGAAACCACCGGTCAATACCCTTATCCTTAACTGTGATGGGGCTGTGGGTCGTGAGCAAGGTGGTCGGGGTCTGGGGGGATGTTGTCGTGATCACGACGAAAACTTTATTTGTGGTTTCGCATATTTTGGTCCACCTGGTCTGGATGTTTTGGGCACTGAGTTGGTGGCTGTCTGGGAAAGTTTATTGATGATGGGATACATGGGTTTTACTTTGTTTACCATTGGTCTTGATTCTCAAGAAGCTGTTACTATTCTTAAAGATGGGTTGGATTGGTGGAGTAATATTGGTAATGTGGTGGAGGATGTTCGTCGGTTAATGGTTGATCGAGAGGTGGCTGGAGTGTTCTACCAACACCGGAAAGGTAATGGGGTGGCACATAGTCTAGCCCAGCATGGGTTGAGAGCGAGATCTCCACTTTTTTTGGAAGACCGTGCTCCTCCATGGTTAAGCATTCTTTTAGATAATGATATAGCTATGGTGTAGTTCATTGTTTGTTTTTTTGAGATGCGGTGGTACTCTTTTTCCTTGACCGGATTTTCTCCGATTGGGGGTTTTGGATGGTGAGGTTTTAATGAGGTCACACTAACACTCTTCGTTCGTTTGTAAACTTTTATCGTTGGTTTGGTGCTACGGTTGAATGAATCTTTCTATTTGATCCCAAAAAAAAAAAAAAAAGTATTTCAAACTCACATCACATATGTGACATATAATAAAAGGGTCAAAAAATATATTTCAAACTCGTATCATATGCTCCACCTTCTCAAATGCATGTCAGTGATCTAATGCCCAACTCCAACTTTTGATATCCGTTTCATTTCTTGTGCAGTGAAATTATAGTGATTTCTTATACAAGAGGAGGACATGTAGACTAGCCCAAGCCAAAAGAAACCTTTCTATCTGTGACAAAACATGGGGGGTGGGGGAGGAAGCGAGTCGTTGAAGCAGAAAAGAGGAAGAAAGCGTTTAGGAGTAGTGCCCCAGGTGGTCACGTGCCCTTTCTCAAGGGCACACATCAAATATTTTGTTTTGCCCAAATCAAAAAGCAACATTGAGACGTTTGGAGTTTTGTGGGGGAGAGCAAGTCGTTGAAGCAGGAGGCGGAGGAAGAAAGTTTAGGAGTGGTCCCCTACTCTACCTACCTACATGTACAGACTAATATGAACGCAAAAGTTGTGCAACTTTGGATCTTTTATTTTATTTTGTTGATCCACAAATACAATTAAAAATTAAATAAAATAATAATAATAAGGAAGCCCTACCGATTGCATCGCTTTAAATTGTATTTCTTTGGCAATGCGTTTGCCCAACCTCTCTAAACAAACCTCCATCTCCATCAGGTCTTGATGAACCTTCTTCTCTCTCAGGGAGGGTAATTCAACATAATTCTCCTTTCTTCTCCAAGCACCAGCCGGATGAACCTTCTTCTCCCTCAGGGAGGGTAATTCAACATAATTCTCCTTTCTTCTCCAAGCACCAGCCGGAGCAATTGATCCCGACATTACACACGATGCACGGGTCAAATGGTGGATATGCATGGGTTTTTTTTTTTGGGTACTTTACATATTTTTATTTATACTTTTTCAACAAGTTACATGTTACATTGAGTATGAGTACAACGCACACAAGAAATGATATTAAGAGGTTCACAGCTGCACTCTTCCTGTGTCAATTTCCAAAAAATTGGCATCATCGGCTCAAATGGTGGATATGCAAGGCTCCATAGTTCATAAGTGTACTGAGAATGAGATTATGTTAGACAAAGAGCCGGTAAAACCCCCAATATTGATGTAAAGTTCCTAATGATATTTTCCTACAATTATTATTATAATATCTAGAGAGAGAGAGAGAAATGAATCGACCAAGTTGAATCAACCCTTAGCAGAGTTATTCACAGAAGGGCTAGGAGTTGCCATAGCAAGCCATCATTTCTGTCCCATCCATGTGGGAGTAGTGGAAGGAGTTGAAGAAGAGCACCACCTTGTCGGCTCGTCATGCTGCTGCTGCTGCTTAGAAGACTCATTATTGATAACTGCTCTAAGCCTTGTCTATTTGTTTGTATGCTTTTATTTAGTAATGGTCATTTTCTATATATACACAAAAGAAGAAAAATCATAATTTGATACAACATCGGAATTATGATTTACTTGTAAGAGAAGAAAAGGCTCTTCATTATGCACAAGGACCAACCCATTGAAATTGCTTTAATTAAATTGGCTTGGGTGGCATCTCATGCGGTCGGTTGTCCAAAATCAACAAAAATTAAAGGCAATACACATCACACGAACTGTACTAGTTGCATTATCTTTTATCTACGCCAAGCACACGGGGCATATGTTAGAAACATTCGTGGCCCAGCCAACAAGCAACAATAACAGAAGGCTTTGTCTCTCTTAAACAATATTCTGCAAACCCATTGGAAGGAAAAACAGAAACGAAGATGGCACAAACGGCAATATGTTAAAGCCATCAAATTAGCCCCTCCAGTTGTCCTTCCTCTGCCTTATTTCACGCAGAGCTTCAACAGCAGTTTTGCGACCAATCCTCTCCTGTAAAACAAGTTAAACATCTACATAAGGAAGCCGTATGTATGCATGGCGCGAGTGGGCTATTGAAAGCGAGCATGCTGCAGTTGGTCATGCTAGAGTTGGCAAAAACCGAAAGTTGTATAAACATGGAACAATACCATACCAACTTCTTAATCATTTCAATTCAAATTTAGTAACAAACTGTGCTACATCAGTTTCCAAATATTCACTTACTACTTTTTTCTCAATTGAAAACCATGATATGGTTATCAACTTATAGGAGAATATGCAAACCTGAAGCTCTGGTAGATCAGCCCGCATAAAAGGGTTCGTCTCCATCTCTTCCTCAATGGTTGAAGGAACTGTGGGGAGGCCTGTTTCCCGCTGCTTCTGTGCCCATGATAACTTCTGCTTTATTTTCTCATTGTCTGGTTCAACTGTCAGAGCAAATTGCAAGTTCTTCACTGTGTACTGGAGCAATACCAATCAAATCATTACCTTTGCCTTACGGACTGAAAGACATACAGCATATACAACAACAATTGAATGAATATGACAGTTATAAACTATGATAATCATTGGAACTAAATTGGAAAATAAACAACCCAATTCATCCTTGATCAGGAGAAGGAAATAGATTGCATTGTTCAAGTACATCAAACTTTGGGGCCTGTAAACATCATCAATTAATAATGTCCCGTCATTGAGTAAAATTTCAGGACACAAAGAAATCCAGAATCTTCTTTTACCTCATGGCCACAGTAAACTCGTGTTGGCTTTGGCAATGAACCCAAAGTCACGCATAGCGACTGATGCATCTGTTCTGCTGTTCCTTCGAAAAATTTACCACAACCCGCAATAAACTACATATAGAGCAGGAACCACAGTTAACTGCTTGAATCCTTATAAATAGACATAAATCTAGTAAATTAAAAGAGATTCAGAGAACCACCCTATTACAGCCTAAATGTTCCTAAGAACATAAAAAAGGTTTCGGTATTCCAAACTTCTAAGTATTTGGCATTACTACACGGGCACAGATGTGACATCGACTTCATAGTCCAAGACAATAACCCATGTCTCCAGCACAACACATTCAAATAAACTTAAGACTACGGAAACCAGGTACCCTAAGAGGCCTTTCATGACATCTGTCATTGATTTCAGATTTCAAAGAAAGTAAAGCTCCTTCACTCAACTTACCAGTGTGTCTCCAGTAAAAACAGCTGGGTCATCTCCCTCTTTGTTAGTCACATAATAGCTTATGTGACCTTTAGTGTGGCTGGTGAGAGCAAGTTCAGGAGAAGAATATAATTAAAAACATAAAAAGGAAAGACATACATAAAGTTAAATCATCTAAGCTAAGATAGCATGGAAGCAATACCTAATCTAATGATCATGGTCCTATAGCCCTCTTTTTCTTGCCAGGTTTAGATTCAAATTCTCTATCATATCATGCTATAAAGGATCAAGGATATCTTTTGTTAAAGAACTATGATGCATTTAATCCCAAACAAAAGAAAAACTTGAGAACATTTGTGTGCCAGAAAGGCAATAATATGCTGTTGTTGCTCTTTACAGTCCAAAAAGAGGTAACGGATTAGTCCAAACTCCAAAGAGACTAAAAAAATATCAGTCGTATAGCAGACTTAAGAACATTACACATTAATGAAAGACAAATTTGCAAGGAAGATGCATACCAAGGTGTGTGAAGAGACAATATATGAACATCAGCCCCGAGAGAAATCTTATCACCGTTGTCCACCTTATCAGTGCAGCCCTTTACATTATCAATAGAACCACCATATACCTTAATCCCCGGCACCAGCTGCTTTATCTTCTCATTTCCACCAGCGTGATCCCTACCACATCAATGCAGCAGCAAAAACACTTAAAACAGAGGCAACTAACCCATAAGTCTAATCTTTACATTTACCCAAACTAAGATGCTCAATACAATCTTGGCCTGTCAGATTATTACCCAAGTAAGATATGAACCCCAAGTAACTATTTGTTGGCACTTATATCCAAAACAAATATAATACATATAATAATTTTGTAGTGACATGTTATGTTGCAGTTGAATATGAGTAATGGGTATGCAGAAATAAAGCACATGGGTGTGAATATAAGTGATTGAATGGTAAATTTGATGAAAACGTGCAAACATTTACACACCAGTGGTGGTGAGTGGTGAGGACGAGCTTGATATCAACGCCATGTTCTTGAGCTGCTTTAAGAACCTTTTCAGGCTCAACTGGATCCACAGCTGCAGCTTCTTTGGTACTCTCGTCAATGATTCTGTTAATCCAAACCCAGCAAGCCATAATCACCATTAACAATTACAATTTTACAATTAAATTAATTATGCTAGAAAGTAGAAAGACCCTGATAAAAACGATAATCAGAAATTGAGATGAAAAGAGGGATTTTGGCTCACAGGTATGCGTAGTTGTCCTCTAAGCAAGCAACGTGGTGGATTTTCATCTCCGTTGTTTGATGGTCTCTTTCTTCTGGAAACCTCTGGCTTCTGATTGAACAGTCCACAGAGAGCAGTGAGGAAATGCAAATACCGTAAAATGGTCTGATAGCGCCACGTCTGATTTAGTTGACACGTGTCGCAAAGCCAAGCCAGCCAGCACGCCTGATGAGTAGACAGCCCGACGTGAAAAAAAAAAAAATTGAACCTGGGTCGACCCGAACTGAAATGTATGGAGCACCGAGTATAAAAAGCCCGCAATGGGGTTTCTGGCGTGGGTTTCTTCCCGGAAGCGCAAACAGGAGGAGGAGAATCAGGAGCTCGCCATGGGGAGGAGTGAGTGCCTCTCTCTTGCATTCATCTTATTTTTCCCCATTTATTTCTTCGTTCTTCGCCCATTGATGTATTATACATGTATCTATCTAATTTTTTGTTTAAAGATCTGATTGCGTTTACCGTTTTATTGGCGCGAGATGAATTTCGTTGTCAAAAGAATCGTTTCTGTGTTTTTTATCCAAGATATTTTTGATACAGAAATGGGATTTGCTTGTATGTTATCGGTTTATTTTCTAACGTTGGTATTGGAATTTAAACGTTGAGGACATCTTAACCGTTGCACAAATGTAATTTCTAAGACCCAATTGTTTTCGTGAGTTGTTTATTTTGGAACCTTTTTTTTGCCCAAGCCAATTGTTGTGGCAATCTTAGCAAATGTCGTTGTCAATGTTGTATAAGTTTGATATATATTTTATTCAGATTCTAATTTCAATTGTTGAATTTGGCAAAGTGAATTCATTATTGTCTGTAAGTTTGATATAATCATGTTTTTATGATGATTTTTTGGATGCTCTGTTATTGTTGTAGGGCCTGCAAGGTGTTATAGGCAGATTAAGAACAAGCCATACCCGAAGTCACGTTTCTGTCGCGGTGTGCCTGATCCTAAGATCAGAATTTATGATGTTGGAATGAAGAAGAAAGGTGTTGATGAGTTTCCCTTCTGCGTCCATCTTGTGAGTTGGGAAAAAGAGAATGTTTCAAGTGAGGCACTTGAGGCAGCTAGGATTGCTTGCAACAAATACATGACCAAATTTGCTGGGAAGGATACGTTCCATTTGAGGGTGAGGGTGCATCCATTCCATGTTCTGCGTATTAACAAGATGCTTTCATGTGCTGGGGCTGATAGGCTCCAAACCGGAATGAGGGGTGCATTTGGCAAGCCATTAGGAACTTGTGCACGAGTTGCGATTGGACAGGTCCTCCTTTCTGTTCGCTGCAAGGATAGCAACAGCCATCATGCACAGGAAGCCCTCCGCCGTGCAAAGTTCAAGTTTCCTGGTCGACAAAAGATTATTGTTAGCAGGAAGTGGTATGTTTTTGCTATTTCCTTCCCCCTAATTATTCTGCCATACAAAGACAAGCCTTGATGTTTTGTTTATTTTTGAATGTGCTATATGCTTTCAATTTTATTATTTGTTTATTGGAAATCATTGATTAATATATACTTGTCGCAAGTTATTGTGTGCTGGAAATGAAAGAAGGAAAGAGTTTTTAATTGTGTGATGTAAAATAGTTCATGCTGGCACAAGTTTGTATATAGTCTTCTTTTGCCATTCTGAAAAGGTTGAACCCTCAAGTAATGATATAAAGTTTGGAGAGTTGGAATTAGTTATTAGGGACATTGGTTACAAAAGAATATTTCAGTTTTCCTGACCTTTGCTTCTTTTTATTGTAATATTTGTCTTTCACTCAGGGGATTCACCAAGTTCAGCCGTGCTGATTATGTGAAGTACAAGAAGGATAACAGAATCCAGCCCGATGGTGTTAATGCTAAGGTGATACTTGAGCTGCATGCAAATAGACGATAGAATAAGAGCCTCTTTACACATCAATCATGTTTCTTCCTGATTGCTTTTTTTTCATTATATCCACCATTCTATTATTCGTTATGCAAACAAGTAAAAGTAGAATTGTGGGATGTTTATTTCTCCTTCTGATCAGCATAATCTGGCTTTGGATGTGGGATTATGATTAGCCCTGGTAACTAATGGTTTTTATATATGATCATGCAGCTTTTGGGATGTCATGGTCCTTTGGCTAACCGGAAACCTGGAAAAGCTTTCCTGTCTGCACCTTTATCGGCTTGAAAAATGATGCTGCTTTTGTCATAGTATTTATGTAGAACTCATGTGCACTCTCTATTTTTTTCGTGTTCGTCTATTTTCAGAACAAACTTATACTGAGGTGACGGGTCGGTTAATATGAGTTGTGAAGGCGGGTTTAGATTTATATACTCTGCAGTATTATTTCTTTGGATGGTTGGTTGTGCAGTTTTTTGAGGCACTTTGCTATAAAGATGTTGCTAATAAGCTCTTCACTGCCCTTGGTCTTCTTCTAACTTTTATCCATTCAAATAGAAAATCTTCTTTGCGCTGTTCCTCACTGGGGTTATAAAAGAATACTTCTCAAGTTAACTCTGTCTGAAACCAAACCCCAAAAGGCCTCAAACTTCGGATTAAAAACGCATTCCAGGATGCTTGGTTCACTATCAGGTTTTTCTGTGCCAAAATGGACCCATGAATGTAGCTCACACAAAGAGCCCATTTGCTTCTCACATTGGTTGCCTAAGGCTTGACCAAACTCCCATTTGAGCGTTGACCAAAAAAGTAAAAAAGGCCTCACTCTTTCTATTTTTCGGCCCAAAAAGCCTCACACTTCAGCAAAGTCATTTTTGCAAGGTTTTCATTTTCCGTTGTATACAACGGTTTGTTGATTGACTAGAATCAGTCAGGTGAAGGAAGGAAGGAAGTAAACCCAAAGGTCCTCTGGTTCAGAACAGAAAGAATCCATGGCGGTTTACCAAAAACGACCGCGTGCTTATGAGTTTTGAGTGAAGAGAGCAAAGAAAATTACTCTTATACTTTAATGGTGGGAAATGTGGGCAGGTGAGAGAAAGCTTTGATTTTGGTTATTGATCCGAGTAAATTTTGTGCATTTGGTGAAAGCTGGTTCATTTCAAAATCCGAAATCAAATCCCTAAAACAAAATTCAATGTCAAAACCCTCGTCTCGAATCATCCAAGGTCTGCTCAGATTTCACCACAATCAAATCTCAAAACCCTCGTCCCCACTCACCGGCTCCAGGAGGACCTACCACTCCAACAATGGGCCTCTTCCCCAATTCCCCTCTCACCCAAAACCAATCGGCGGCGGCGGTGGCAGCTCCTCCGGGCCGGGGCTGGGCCTAGGCCTTGGCCTGAGGTTCTTCTCCTTCAAGCCACCGAATTTCAGCAAAGTCAATGCGAAGAAGGTGTTCGATAAACCGCTCTCCGCCGCCGCCTCGGCTTTCTCGCGGTACCAGGAGGCCCTAGGGTTGCAGATTGAGGCGTTCTGGAAGAGGAACAATCTGGTGCTGTTGGGCGTTGGAGCACTGGTGGTGTGTGCTTTGCTATGGAGGGCCATGTTTGGGATTGCTAGCACCTTCGTTGGACTCTCTGAAGGGATGGCCAAGTATGGCTTTCTCGCCCTTTCTTCTGCCATTGTCGCCTTCGCTGTAAGTTACTCGAAATATCGTGCAATAACGTAGAGCAGCTGAAAACGTACATTGTGCTTTGTCAATAGTGATTTGCAACTATAGTCCTACAAGCTCTAGCGGTAGATTTAAAATGAATGCCCAACTTATTTAATCAGTTATAATGTTATAGTAGGCTTATAGGTGGCTGCAACTGAGTGACACCTTCAGTGGGTTCATTTGTTATTATTGTTGGAGTCTATTTATGATCACAAGTTGAAGTCTTCTTCTGTAGGATGGTAGGAACTAGGAACTCAAAGCTTGATATTTTCTTATCCAGTACATATGGATTTCCTGTTGTTTGGGTTTACATTATAGATCAGCATTTGACATTTATGTGCTTTTTCGCTACTCTTAGGGCCTTCATATCCGCTCAAGATTCACAATCAATCCTGATAAAGTTTATAGAATTGCCATGAGGAGGCTTAACACTTCAGCTGGTATTCTTGAGGTTATGGGTGCCCCTCTCTCAGGATCAGACCTAAGAGCCTATGTCATGTCTGGAGGTGGGGTTACACTAAAGAAGTTCAAGCCAACTTTTAGGAGCAAGCGGTGTTTCCTCATTTTCCCAGTACGAGGTTCTGAGAGAAAGGGTCTGGTCAGTGTCGAAGTAAAGAAGAAAAAAGGCCAGGTTTGTGTTTGTGCTATGCTGTTTGCTTCTAAGTTTTTCTCTTCATAAGCATTAGTTTTCATTTCAATGTTCTTCGTTGATCCCCTCTTGTGGCATCAAATGGAAGTTGAAACTAAACTAGTTTCATGCCCTGGTTGATAGTGTAGAGAAATGTACATCACAAGAATGTTGTATTGGTAAACGTATACTGCAGTATTTGTATCTGCCACTGCGATTCTTCTGGTAAAAGTTTCCTCCACAGCGTGTGTGCCTCTCAAGCGAAGCAGATTGAGTGCATGCTCTGCCCCATATTGATGCTTTACATTAGTCAGTTAGGAGATGGACTGTTGAAAACCTGTATATTGTTTATTTTATGACTTGGGGGTTACTTGGACGGTCAAGTTTTTCTTATTGAAGCATTTGGGTGCCATCTTCTTATGCAGTATGATATGAAGCTACTGGCAGTTGACATTCCAATGGCGTCAGGGCCTGACCAGCGCTTATTTCTGATTGGTGATGAAGAAGAGTACAAAGTTGGTGGTGGACTGATAGCAGAGCTGAGAGATCCGGTTGTGAAAGCAATGGCTGCAACCAAGGAGTTTGATAGTCTTGATCAGATTGAAGAAGAGGAGGATGCTGAAAGAGAACTTCAGGAGGCAGAAAGAAAGCACCGCGAAGAAATTGAGAAGCTTGAAAAGGATGGATCACAGTGATTGTTTTCTTTAGATTTTGTTCCTGCCCCTTCCATTCTCTTCTGTTTTGTTTTGATACAGGAGTTTGTAAATAATGCGCAAGTCTTTGGCCATCATCTCGGATTGTTGGTGTAGGTTACACCTTGCATTGTTTTGCAGAGTTGAGTTTTACAGGTTTAAATTACCTTGTACCTCAAGCAGCCAACTTTGGAAATTTCAAAGTTAAGATGGCCCCACAGGGGCAAATAAAAGTAAATTACAGACCAACTGCTGAAGCAAAAGCATGGCATGATTCCTAGTCTCTCTGATTTATGATGTTCATCCTGTTTACAAACTACCTATTTCTGTGAAGTGATATTACTATTTTTCTTCTTTGGGACATCAAATTGTCCATAGTACGATGTTACCAGCAATTCCTGAAGCATGCTTACCTTACTATTTTTCTTCTAATGGAGGCTGTTCTTGGGTATTATAGCAACTGTGCCTCTGTAGTGTTTTAATGACTGTTTTAAGATGCGATTTGAGGATAAAGGCCCTGTGCTTCCATTTGAGGCTGGTGTTTTAATGGACTCTTTAATTTTACGTTTATAAGGTGGCTCTTCATCATTATAGGTTAGCAACCTTGCTTCTGTCCTTAAGTCTCCTACTGATGATCTTTAAACTTATTCCATGAAGCTGCAAAGACTAGTATGAGATGTTGTTTAACTAGGGTTCTGTTTAACCCAGGTTCTAAGTCGCACAAACGAGTCAATCAGATTGCAGCATTGTCTCATCTCAATCAGTTTTGACGATTGAGAGTTCACTCACTCGTGTATGCGCCATGCGAGAGTCTTCATCTCCCATCAACATTGGAGATTTCTGATGATAATTCAAATGGTGCCCATGAGACAATACATGCCAACAGCCAACTACCATAATAAGGATAGTCTTCCCAGTGACATCAATGTCAGTTTCAAATGGGTTGCCCGGGACTCGAACCGGGAATCCTGGTTTGTCATTTATATCCATATTTCCTATCAGAAAAACAAAAGGTTCAGAAATTACACTTTATCAAGGATACCCATACCCTACCATGTGACTTGTGAGTTGAAGAATTTTCTTTAGGTATGACCTAACCTGACCTAACCTAACATAACATAATTATAGTTCTGATGTTGGGTTTGAAGTCAAAACAAGAGATGATAATGCATAACAACATTTTGATATGTGAATTCAATTCATCATTAGCAGGTAAAAAAAACAAAAAACATCAGAGGCAGCACAAAGACATGAAAGCATTTTGCTCTCTACCGCATGCACTATTTTTTTCCTTTCTTTAATCTTTAACACGAAACACCATTAATGCAGTATTAGCTTTTTTGGTTGTGAAATGCTCTGATTTCAATTCCTTTATAATTGCCGACGTTACTGATGAAGAATGAATCGTCCCGTATTTAATAATTTTATTAATTATTCCTTTTAGACTTCATATACCAGACTCTTCTTTTTCTTTGTTCTTTTTTGGCTCATAACTCCTGCAATGCAATCAGTAAACTTATGAGAAACTTCCGTTTCTAAATCAAATATGGCATTACACTCTAGGCAATAAAAAAAAATGTTCCCGTTTTATTCAAATTTATGCTCTTTAACAGTCCTATAAGGTTCTGCAGCATAGCAGACTCTTAAGCAAGTGAATGTTCTGGACAAACGAAATTCCAGAGTTTGAAGTGGATTATGCATATCTGAGGTTTTAGTCTGAAGTTGGTTTCCAGAGTTTTTAGTTATGAATCAATACATTTGCATCTTTGTTTATGAATATGATTATAAAACTGGTTTGACAGATCTGCAACAACTATAGGCTTGAACTGCATGCATGTAAAAATACATGTAAAATCTATCAGGTACTTGTTTGTGCTTTCTCACTCTACTCTTTGCAATTTCTTTTCCATAGTTTTATTGACATATTTAAAGGCTTACTTTTGTGTCTTAGTTCTTTCCCATTGGCTTCCATGTTGTCTTATTTTCATCTATTTTGGTTCTCAAGCATGCTACCTACCAAAATAGCAACTAAATCATGTGAAATTCTGCAGAATGCAATACAATACCTTCACCCTTTTTTCAGAACAGAGAATTGAACTTTTGCTTTTTCTTTATGAAGGCTATCTTCTTCTTGGATTCTTTCTTTGCAACCACTTTGCTTTGTATATTGATTACTTTTTCCACTAGTTTTCAAACTTTTAAGTGCTCTGTTTATGTTGAGGGAGAAAGTGCAGCTTAATTTTTGGTGACTAACCTCTCCTTTTTCTTCAGTTGGCTTTTCTTTTTTTCTTTTTCTTTTCGCTAAAGAAAGTGCGCTTTGCTTTTCCAATTTAAAAAAAGTTGGTAGGGAAACCTTTTCTTTTTTTCCTTTATTTTTCATCAATGAAATTCCAAGTAATTAAACCCATGTATCGATTCTGTCACTGCTAACTCTGCACAGTAAGTACAAAACTTCAGTGTTAAGGATAGAAATGCCATGATTAATCCATCTAAAAATGGGGAGAACTTTTCACAATCAGATTTTTGTTTTGCATAGTGGGTAAAGTATGTTTGGCTGTTATTTATGTTCTTTTCTAGTGGGTAAAGTCAATACGCACACACGGTAAATTCATATTTGGTTGCCATAGTAATTTTCTCAACCAATAAGAGAAACAGTGTTGATGAATTTATTCTCTTTAGGTAATCATAAGAATCAGGACAGGGTAGCATGTTTCTTTGTGCATAATGGAATCTGTCTCAAGTTATGTGATCTTTACATGCCATGCCGAGTAGGTTTTTATTTATTTATTACTTTCCTATTGGGTTGTATTTTATCTTCCTTATCATCTATGAACCTAAGAGAAATTTATCATACACAATATGAATATAGAACTTTAAAATGCCCTCTCTAGCACTAGACTTTTCAAAGATAGCATGATCAATTCTCTGGAATTTCACCAACTCATACTTGAGTGGTTCTTTGCCACTCTTCTGAACAGAACATTATGACAGCATTTTCCTTTGAAAGGTAGTCAAATCTTCTCTGCTATCTGTATGCCACGTGCATGATTAACTAACTTTGTGTTCTGGTTTTTTCTTATTGTACCAGGAGAAGAACAAGGACTCTCATAATTGAATCATTTTCATTCTGAGCAGATAACCATGAAGCTTCAGTTCTCCATTGCTGCACTTATCTTCCTTTTCCTTATCCGGCATTTCTCTTCCTCGGTTATTGCTGACCTGAATTCTGACAGACAAGCCCTCCTTAACTTTGCTGCCGCTGTCGGCCATACCCAAAAGCTCAACTGGAATGCTGCTGCACCAGTTTGTGCCTCTTGGGTAGGAATCACTTGCAATCTAAACAAAACTAGTGTCACTGCTATCCATCTTCCAGCTGTTGGACTCTTTGGCTCCATCCCAGCCAACAGTATAGGCAAGCTTGCTGCTCTTAGAGTCCTGAGCCTTCACTCCAATTTCCTCTATGGAAGTCTTCCTTCTGATATCCTATCCATTCCTTCTTTGGAGTATCTTTACCTCCAACACAATAACTTCTCTGGTGTGTTTCCTGCCTCTCTGTCCCACAACCTCATTTTGTTAGACTTCTCCTTTAACTCCTTTTCTGGAGACATTCCAACAACAGTTCAGAATCTGACACGCCTCACCGCATTGAGCCTCCAAAATAATTCCCTCTCTGGAGCCATACCTAATCTGAACCTCCCAAAGCTTAAGCTTTTGAATATGAGCTATAACAACTTCAATGGATCAATTCCATATTCCCTAAAAGGTTACCCGGATTCTTCATTTACTGGGAATCCTCAGTTATGTGGGGCACCTCTCAAAAATTGTTCCAAGACCTCCTCTTCACCTTCTGCTTCCCCTACTTTCTTGCCACCCTCACCAACAGTCCAGAAAAATCACCATGCTACCCTCATAAAAAAACTTGGCCATGGTTATATTACTGCTGTGGCAATTGGGGGCTCTGCAGTGTTGGTTGTTTTAGTCCTGATGATTGTCATATGCTGTTCGAAAAGGACTAGCAAAGAAGGGCTGAAAGGGAAGGCCTCTGGTGATGGAAAGAGTGAGATGCCTAGAGATTTTGGGAGTGGAGTGCAAGAGGCAGAGAAGAACAAATTGTTCTTCTTTGATGGATGCTATTTCAACTTTGATCTTGAGGATCTACTGAGGGCATCGGCTGAAGTTCTTGGTAAAGGAAGTTATGGCACAACTTATAAAGCTGTTTTGGATGAGGAAACGACAGTTGTGGTGAAGAGGCTAAGGGAAGTTATTGTGGGTAAGAGGGAGTTTGAGCAGCATATGGAGGTGGTGGAGAGAGTTGGGAAGCACCCAAATGTTGTGCCTCCGCGCGCTTATTATTACTCCAAGGATGAGAAGCTTTTGGTCTACAACTACATGCCAGCAGGAAGCTTGTTTGCCCACTTGCATGGTATGCCTAATCTAAATTCTAATGTCTAATTATAGTTACTTTAACTGGTTTTGCCAATTTTTTTTTTCCTTCTGTTTCCATGCATTTACAGGAAGCAGGGATGCTGGAAGGTCTCCACTAGACTGGGATTCAAGAGTAAAGATTTCTCTTGAAGTAGCCAAGGGAATTGCCCACATTCATTCTGAGGGTGCTAAATGCAGCCATGGCAACATAAAGTCCACCAATGTCCTCCTAACCCAAGACCTTGAAGCTTGCATCACTGATGTTGGGTTGAGTCCTCTAATGAACTTCCCTGCAACCATGTCACGAGCCACAGGATATCGTGCTCCCGAGGCAACCGACATGCGGAAAATCTCTCATAAATCTGATGTTTACAGCTTCGGCGTGCTCCTCCTCGAAATGCTGACAGGCAAAACCACACTTCAATATCCAGGACATGACAGTGTGATTGATCTGCCAAGGTGGGTAAAGTCTGTCGTGCGCGAAGAATGGACAGCTGAGGTTTTTGATCTGGAGCTGCTAAGACAACAACACATTGAAGAAGAGATGGTGCAGATGCTTCAGATTGCACTGGCATGTGTATCAAAGTTGCCCGAGGCACGCCCCAGGATGGATGAAGTTGTTAGAATGATAGAGGAAATTCGGCAATCTGACACGAAAACTAGGCCATCCTCTGAGTCTGAGTTTGACATGCAAACCCCGTGAAATCTTTAGCCTTCTGTTCTTCTCTATGCAATTGGGAAATAATGTTCAATGCTGTATTGTTTTCTGTATCACGATCTCCTGATTAACATTTTGCTTGCTAGTAGTAGCTTCTAAAGACCAACATTATTTTCAAACTTGCACCTGCATTTTCATTTCATATATTTTTCCCTTCAACATTGCGGTCCTGCCACAAATTTTGTTAAGGGTGACAGATTCAGCTGCTCGAAAAACCGGCCCCCAGGCGCTAGGCGGTGACTAGGATCTAGGCGGCCGCCTAGGCGGTGCGTAGGTGCTAGGCGGGAGGATACCGCCCCGATTTCACCCTAATCGTTAGGGGCGGGCGCCAGGGAGTTAGGCGGCGCATGGGCGCCGGCCTAGGGGCCTGGGCCGGTCGGGACTCGGGTGGCTGCTTCTCTGCTCTTCTCTACCCAACCAGTGGCAGCAACGGCTTCTTCTCTACTCGTTAGAGGTATCTTTGAATTTTTCTTCTTTTCTTAGCTACTGCTGGGCTCATCGTATTTCAAAGGCGCGCGCAAGAGGAGATGACAGAGGCAGAGTCAGAGGAGAGACGATGGAGATAGCGACTAGTGAGAGATGGGAGGTGATGGAGGCGGAGGGATGAAGGTTAGTGAAACGCTGTGTTTCACTTACGGGCTGGTATTTTAACAAAGTACTCTTATGGGCTTGGGCACATATACTAAAACATAACCTAATTATATTTCTATTTCAACACTCTGCTTTATATCAAAGCATATATCATATGACTCACATATATACAGTTTTTTTAAAATTAATTTTGGCATAAATGTATAATTTATAATACAAAATAATTATTTATTAAAAAAAAAACACCTAAGCACCCGCCTCGCGCCTACCTATCGCCTAACGATTTTTCGAACATTGATTAAGCATCAAATCTCAAATGCAAACAATATAATGATGTAAAGCCTCCATAAAATGGGAAAAGATTCAAACAAAACAAATAAAACATGATTTCATAACGCCCTTAAAAGTGAAGTTTAGGTTAAAATGTTTGACTAATTAGGGTCCAACCTAAAACCGATTGACATGAAATTATGTCCAAATATTAAGACAACTAATTTTACCTACTCCGAGATAAACAACAACCATACAATTATCTGTTGGAAATTTGATCGTTGAGGCAAACATTTACAACTCATATTTCTGTTGGAAAACTTGAAATTGGCCAACAAAATTAACATTATTATTTATTTGTGTTTGGTCCAATATCTAATTCTTTTTGCGTTGTTAATTACACCTGCCTATATGGCAAGCCAGCCTGTGGTCGTTGCAACACTGATTTTCCCATTTTTCTTGGATTAACCTCCAATAAATTTTTTTGTTTTTCTCATTTTACTTTCTTCCATCACCACAATCCCAATTTCAAGGTTTTGTTCTTCTTCCTTGGTTGCGGATTAGGCTTTGATCGCCATGAAATCTTGCCAAAGGTACATCTTCTAATGGCGGTGTTTTTAAAACAGTTTCTGCATTTTTCTTCGTCGTATTTTGGGATTGGGATTTCTTTTTTTATGTGATTATATAATTTGACAAAAGAATTCCACCATATCTCAAATTATTATGTATTGTTCATGAGATTAGGACCAATGCTAAGGGTTCCATATGAAACTCCTCCATATGCTAATAGTCTTTTCCTTGTAGATTTTCATGGAGGAGTTGGAGAAATTAATGAGGACCTTTTTTTGGGGGGTTTTTTAATTCTTGTTATGCAAAATGTATATGCATTCTGAATCAAATACACACCAGAACTAGTCTCAGTAGTATATTTTGGTTGCCTGACAAGGATTTTTTGTTTTTGTTTTTGTTTGTTTTGTTTAGATGTTTCTGATAAATCTGTTCCCATTTTGCTGTGCACACTTAAATGGGAAGTTGCTGTTCTATGGTAAGTTTCATTGTACAAGGAGGACAATTCAGAAAAATGATAGTGTGCTTCCTCATTGGCCTCTAAGATCAATGACCTTTTGCTGCATCATCTGAGGAAATGCTTTGATTCTTGCAGTGCTCCGGACATAATAGCGACGAGGTTCATTTTGAGGGTTGTCTTGCCAGTGGAAATGTGCACCTTATAAAGACCATGGAAAGTTGGGAGGCAAAGTTATCAGAAGCAGTCAAGGATGGCAAGATTGTAAGCTTCTAGTGTTCTTTCCTGAATAAAGTGGGGAAAAAAAATTATAAAGAATCCGGAAGAGAAACATCAGATGGAACTTTGAGCACCAATTTCATCATCTTTCTTATCATGAAGCCTTAGCCATAACATTCTCACATGTAGTCCTCCCTACAGTTTATTATAAAGAACCCCCAGCAAAACCTGCCAATATTTCGAAGTAACGTTTTAATTAACAAAATCATACGCTACATTAAAGCTATTTTTTGTCTAATTATTCTTCAGAAGGAACATTGTTCAAACTAGTATTGTTACCAAAGAAAACAAAAATCCTTGCTAAATCCAGCATGTCTAATTTTCTCTCATATGAATACGATGTTCTTTATCAAACTGTTGCAACAGGTTGTAGCAAATTTCAGTGCATCGTGGTGTAGACCTTGTATAATGATTGCACCAGCCTACTGTGAGCTTGCTGACAAGTATCCTTCTATCGTATTTCTAACCTTGGATGTCGATGATCTTGCTGTAAGTGAGAATTATTTCTTGTTTGTCACATAATCTGCGTACTAACAGAGAAGGATAGAAATGCAGATTCCAATTGAAATTTTCGCTTCTCTTTATTCTGATCCATATAATGTAGCAATCGTTTGATGAATGATGCATTTTTTTTTTTCTGGGGTACAGGAGTTGAGTACTTCATGGGATATAAAGGCCACTCCAACATTTATTTTTCTTAAAGATGGAAGACAAGTGGACAAACTTGTTGGAAGCAACAAGACAGAGCTCCAGAAGAAGACAGCAGCTGTGGTTCATTTAGCAACCAAGTCTCATAGTTGACTCTTTTGTGATGATCATTTTCTTTTCTTTTTTTCTTTTTTTTGGTTGGGATATTAATCTCATGAAAATCAATCTGGTCTCAACATGTAATCAAAATGATGTCCATGCCAACTGGTTATCAAATCATTGCATGGTCATATATCATCATATCAGATAATTTTGAGATCTTCTGTGCGACAGGTCCAGATACAGGAGCATTGGATTTCAAAGCAAAGACATCCGATAATTAATATCTGTTTTAGGATAAAAGAAAACCATAAGTTGGGAACTCCAAACAGAAGACAACTCTTGACACAGATTTTCCGACACACAGAGGCAACTCAGGTTAAAGTCAATATTAAACTCGATTTGCAGGCTACGGAAAATGATAAGATAATAGCATTCAGACAAAAGTCAACATTATGGAGAGAATTTGTAAGGAGCATGAAGAAACAACAATTTAAACATACAATGATATACATTTCTTGTGTGTCAAGATTGCTCGAACTATGCATCGGTTCAGCTTTGACAATTGTATGTATCCTCCTAGGAGGGAACTGGTGCATTGATCATAAACATCTAAGGCAGCATAGAAAATAAAAATCGACTTACAGCAAAAGACAGGAAGAGACAGAGATGGAGAGAAAACTTGTCCTTGTCCTTGTTCTTGTCCAGATATTAAACCCCTCTAGCTCTAGGAATTAACAAAACAGAGGATAAACCAATATCCAAACTGGCTTTCAGACAAGTTAGCCGTTAATCACAATGGGATTTTCTTGAAATTCTAGCGATGGTCATCTGTCAAAGTTTCAATCAAAACAGAGGAACATCCGCCCCCTTGGTCTTCTTAAATAATCGATCATTTCCGTAGCAAACCCTTCTTGAGCTCCTTTCTCTCAGTCTCGAAAAAAACACAACTCCAGCCATGGCAGATGGAAAACAATCCATCTTCTCATCTCTTGACAATGCCAAAACCCAACTCTACCATTACAAGGCAATTGTCATTGCTGGTATGGGGTTTTTCACTGATGCTTATGACCTTTTCTGCATCACCGCTGTCACGAAACTTATAGGGCGCCTTTACTACTATGACCCTTCTACGAACAGTCCTGGTACTCTGCCTAATCAGATCAACAATGCAATAACTGGGGTTGCTTTGTTTGGAACCCTAGCAGGGCAACTCTTCTTTGGCTGGCTTGGAGATAAACTTGGTAGGAAAAAAGTTTATGGTATCACCTTAGTCACTATGGTGGGCTGTGCTCTGGCCTCTGGCCTTTCCTTTGGCTCCTCTGCTCAAGGTGTTGTTACAACTCTCTGCTTCTTTCGCTTCTGGCTCGGATTTGGGATTGGAGGGGACTATCCCCTCTCAGCTGTCATCATGTCAGAATATTCCAGCCAAAAAACCAGAGGCGGGTTCGTTGCTGCTGTGTTTGCCATGCAAGGAATTGGCATATTGGTTGCAGGAGCCGTAGCCATGCTTGTGTCCAAGGTATTCTTGCAAGCTTTCCCAGCTGATAAGTTTAATGTCAATCAAGTGCTGTCTACTCAGCCAGAAGGCGATTTTGTTTGGCGGATTGTGCTCATGTTTGGTGCTGTCCCAGCTGCTCTGACCTTTTATTGGAGATCAAAAATGCCTGAAACTGCAAGGTACACTGCCTTGGTTGAAGGAGACCATGAGAAGGCTAAAGCAGATATGGCCAAAGTGCTTGAAAAAGACATTCCTGCTGCTGCTGTCAAAGGAGATTCTGATTCCAAGGTCCTAGTTGATCCTAATTCCTCATATGGGCTGTTTTCTAGGGAGTTTCTTAGGAGGCATGGCCTCCATCTTCTTGGCACCTCCAGCACCTGGTTCTTGTTAGACATTGCCTTCTACAGCCTACAGCTCACTCAGAAAGATGTTTACCCTGCAAGTGGGCTTTTACCAAAGGCATCAACAATGAATGCAATAGAAGAAGTGTACTTGCTCTCCAAAGCAATGCTGTTAATAGCACTCGCGGCAACAGTTCCTGGTTACTGGTTTACTGTCTTCCTCATTGACAAGATTGGAAGAAAGCCAATCCAGCTTGGAGGGTTTTTACTGATGTCAATTTTCATGGCAGTTCTTGGATATAAATATGGGGTACTTAGGGGAGAGAAGTGTAAGGACCCAAATTCCACCGTCGACTTCTGCAACGGTCGCACTAACTTGTTCACCCTTCTCTTTGGCCTGACCTTGTTTTTCGCAAACTTTGGACCCAACAGCACAACTTTCATTGTGCCGGCTGAGCTTTTCCCTGCAAGGTTCCGGTCCACGTGCCACGGTATATCAGCAGCAGCAGGAAAAGCAGGGGCTATACTTGCTGCATTTGTGCTGCAGAGTTACACTCATCAACTCGAAGGCATCCGGAAGGCAATCATAGCGCTTGCTGTGGTTAATTTGCTTGGTTTCTTCTTCACTTTCTTGGTGCCAGAAACAAAGGGCAGGTCGCTTGAGGAGATTTCTGGAGAGAACAATGATCTTGGAGGCAATGGGGTCAAAGCGATTAGCAATTCAGATGACAAGGCAACAGAAGCTACCAATGTTGACAATGTCAAAGACAAAGTTGCAGAAGCTGAAATGCAAATGGTCTAGATGTTCTGATTTGATCTCATTTCAGGAAATTATGAGTGCGTTTTTGTGTTGTGTCTAATAAAATGTGTCTCCCCCATTGATGGGGTTTATAGTTACCATGTTAGAGCACATTTTTCTCCCACTCTGTCTTTATGGAAAAATAAATAAATAAATAAATTTCCCAAGTAATTACTTGTAATAAGGCCTGACCAACAGCAGCTGTGGAGTGCAGGGATGAAATAAAAGGTAATAATAAAGATGTGCTTACAATATCAAATGAAAAATAAATAAATGTGACTCTCTTCCTTTCTATTAATTAAACTTGTGCCATTATTTTCAAAGTGAAAGTGTATCTTCAAGGGCACTTCTGTCATTTCCATCAAATTATTAATCTCCTCTACCATGGTTTCCTCATCACTTTTCCCCGATCAAATATTCAACAAAGTCACACAACAGTTGGCAGTGTGGCGCCATGTCAGGTCATTTTCACACGGCTTTAGGTATGCTGCACATGGTGAAATTAGTACGTAGTAGGCAGTCCTAACACAAAAAATATATTTATCTTCGAAAACGGAATAGCGTATAATTTTGGTCCTTGTAATTTAGGCAAAGAATCACTTTGAACTCTGTAGTTTCAGTTATCACAATTTTAATCCATGCGGTTTAGCATTCAAGCTTGTAGAGCAACAAGTATAGTTCTCAAATGTCTTGTCCCACTAATGAACATTTTGTATGTTCTTATTCCCTTGTTCTGTCATCAATGGTTGCCAACCAAAAAAAAAAAAAAAAGCACGCCAGCATATATGTTCTCCTCGGCTTTCTAGCTACTATTAAGCCCACCATAAGCAGCTGCTTTTACAAGGAAGCCAAAAAGCAAAAATGGGGTGGAGAAGAAGGGACTGTGGTCACTGTCCAAAACATACACCTCAGATGGTGGCCACCTCTTTATCATCGAATCTTGTTGCTCTGGTTTTACGACATGATCATGCAACGTTCTCACGTAAACACGAGGCACTTTCTCAACCTCATCCTTCTCCTCAAAACGGGCTGTCGTTATTGCTAGGAGCGGTCCAGGCCTCAACAGCATGGCAGCTAGTGTCGAATCCTGAGAACAAAAAAAGGCTTCTAATTAACATACATGAGTTATGCTATGATTAATTTTGTGATTATGTGAAATGCCCATATGAGGGTTTGCTTTTGGCAAAATCCATGCATGAGTTATGTTATGGCTAATCGTTTACGCATGTTCGATTAACTTTTGTGATCATATAAAACTCTTGACCTGAAGATTAATCTTAGCAAAATCCTAACATATATGTATATGAGATGTATATTCGCAAGTACATCAATGATGTGAAGGATTGAATGTGATGTGATGCACATATCGATGACCATCCAATTTGCTTCAACAGCAAAGGAAAAGGACTATGCAAAAACAAAGTGCCAAGTGCCCACCAACCAGCCATCAAAAACATAGGTACAGATACATTTAAAAGGCCGTGATCAAGGGTTTGTTTATATACCTCTTGAGGACTCATTTGGTATATGATTTTTCGTTGGAATTCTTTCTTGATCATGGCGCTTGTTGGAGGTTTATTGGATCCCAATCCAAACCCTAACTCATATATGTCACCAAATTCAGATAAATCAGGCACCCCCTGTTTCACATAAACATTATATAATAATTATAATCAGAAAAATAATTGGTCCCGTCTCAATCATTGGGAGCCAGATTGAAATGTATAGTAAAGTATATCATGCTGACAAAAAAATTGCCCAAATTATTGAAGATATGATTGCTTTCTGAAAAAATAAAAAATAAAAAACTGAAATTACTAACAAAATCTAATTAATTTGCATTTGTAGTAATTTTGGATAATTAATGAGACTAAATAGTATAATTAATGTTTTCTTAAGAGATAATGCGAGGCCTAACAACTATTTTTGTCTGTGAAGACAGTTGGCAGCCATGAGCCATCTTTCTCTGCATTTCACACCATTGCCAGCATTGGGATCTTACTAACTGCAACAATCTTTACTAATTTCCAACCAATTCAAGCAGCCAAGCTGCCATGCATGGCTGCTCAAACTTATTTCCCATGTCAAATTTTCTAAGAACATGACGCAATTCAAACAAATCAGATTGAGATAAAAGGGATTAACAGTAATTACATCTTTGATATCTTGATCAGTTGAGTAGCCAAGTTTCAGCATTGTTGCTGCAACATACACTGCTAATCTGATTTTCTTTGGAAACATGAGAGTGGCATGGGTTACACTGAGCCCTCCAGCGCTGTGCCCTACCAATATTACCTGCAAAACAAGTTACTTAAGTTGATAAAACAATCCCCTAATCCATGTTTCCAAATAATTAAACAAAGGGAAAGAAAATTAATCACCAAACCAAAGCAAGACCTGTTCATTTTCAGGCAGAGCAGACAACAAGTCCAGCAGTGGCTTGTTGTAATCGTCAAAAGAAAAGACTGAATTCGCATCGGATTGGTCGATCCCGGCGCTTTTAAGATCAACGCAAGAAACCTTGTAGCCTGAATTCTCCATGAGGCATCTGATTTTGTACCAACACCAAGCCCCTCCACTTATGCCATGAACCAGCACAAAGTGATCAGTCTTCAAGTTGAAGGTTACTTGTGGTACTTCCTTCAAATTGTTATTTAGCTCCTCTACCATGGTTTCCTGCTCTCCCTTTTCCAGCATCAATGCCCTGCTTCTCTTTCCCCACACCCTCTCCTCCAAGCCCTTTAGTTTTTTTTTTTTTTTCTGCCTGCCCACTTCTCTCTCCCTCTCTCCCTCTCTCTCTCTCTATATATATATATATACATGGCTGGTGGATTTGAAATACTTTAATTAACTTGCTGCTGCAGGCATGGTTTTTTGCTTTTGTTCTAATCCATGCGCTCATTCAAACATACATGTACCTATATACATATATGGATAAAAATCACTCTTCTTTTAGGCACTCGGATTTACCATTTACATTGCTAAAAGCATCACCAGTATGTGATGTCATATTTTTGGAGCAACCAAAATCACATACCACTTGGCAACCTATGGAGTCACTTTCACCACAGCTTTTCGTGTGCTGCAGTCATATGCTAGACATGTTGAAGTAAATAATTCAGGGCAGCCGTCCTAACAAAAAGATATCTTTGGAAATGGAGTTTTTGTCACTGAATAGGAGCAGCAACAAACATTTGTTCCTCCATTACGGTTTAAAAATGATCTGTCGGTTATTTAAATTCTATTATTTTGCTAATCTGAAACACAAATTCTCTGTTATTTAATTCATGCGTTTCTGCTGGCCAACAATATCCTGGGACCTGGCTCAAAAAAAAAAAAAATTTATCTGGACTCAAATGTACCAATCGGCCAGTCGTTTTCCCCTCACGACTTTTTCTTCACATATAAAATGAAGAAAACAAACACAGACAGAGCTGGGGGAACTTTTTTCCATCTTTTCCCATCAGTCTTCTTGACCTGCACAAAGTTGTGGTGAAAAGGAAAACTTTTTTTTCCCAAGGTAAAAAAATAATTACCCTCTTGGGTGTATGGGCCTCCAGGAAGTTAGGAAATAAGGGAGTGAAAAGATTAGCTATAAAAAGGATAAAAAGGTACGTCATGATTGAGCAATTACATTAGTGTCTTCAAAGATGCATATTTCTCCTGAAAAAGATAAACGGAGCAGGTGGCAGTCATTGAGAAGTGAGCCTCTGGATGAATGATGTAAACATGTTTATAAATAAAGATGAGTAACTGCCAGCTCAGACATGCCAATTTGTACTTACAAAATACTTGATAAATTTGCTAGTTGAAAATAATGCTCAACCCAAGTGGAGGGGAAAGAAAGGACATGGGAAAAAAGAGAGTCATGGAAGCAAGCAAAGCGGAGAGATTTTAGGTGAAGGGTAGCTTTCACATACACAAAGACTTTGGAAGTTTTTGAGGGAAAAGAAAAAGTCATTTGCTTCCACTTACACTTATTCCTCCTTCTAATAATAGAGTCTTGAATTTATATTATGATAGGAGTTTGGAGTGCTTTAACATCAGATAATTGCCGTTGGTTTAAGTTAATCAATTGCATGTTACCCAAGTTGGCCAGAGCGAGTGTGTTCCACTTCTACACCCGAGTTCAAATTCCACTCCTCGTAATTTAGAATAAATTAAAGTGTAGTGCTCGGAAGTATATGTCTTTGATTTGATATGCCAGTTAATTGTCTCTTCCAAATGAGAAACTGGCAAGCACTAAAACGCCAAAACCAAACGCATCATCCCTTTTTTTTTCTTATTTGCACTTGCTAGCTAGTTGGCTGAGAAGACCAGACCACTTCCATGATTGAATGGGAAAGCGAAAATGACATAGTTACAGCCATTTGATGTTGACTTTAAATTTAACTGGGAACACGGTTTCCTGCGATATATCATATATGTGACGGACCTTCTCCATTTTCTGAAGCAATAAGTTTTCCATCATTAACATTGGCCATTGGCCTCTTAAAAATTCCTGGAGGTGATTATTTGTTGAAGCAAGAGATTTGACTTTCCGTTACTAAATATTATCTCAACTTGAAAAAACTTCTTTGTATAAATTAAAGCAATTCAAAGTCAACACCATTTTAGTTTACTTTATAAGATTCTATATGTATAAACTTGATCCTCTACCATACGCATGTGTCTTAAATAAATGATTTATATATTGCCATTACCAAAGGCATAAAGTAGATTCACTAACTGGGGAGGAAGATGTGTAAGACTGATACGAACTAATGTTTATGTTGTTAGACTGTAAATATGAACTTAGGTAATAATTTGTATCGACAATCTTAAAAATCAATGTGATGCATAAATTTACACAAGGCAGCCAAATGGCTGAGTTTTTAGCTTAAATCACGATTTGGGTAACTATAAAATTTTTGTTTGGACATTTTAGCATGCATATTTTTTACTTTTTGATCATGTGGAACATGCATCTCTTAGAGGCACCTGCTGCATGCATATGCAAAAAGCCTGTCGTTCTTTTTCGCACACAAGGTTCTTGATTAGAAAAGAAAATGGTGTTGCAGAGTTTGCCCCAATTGTTATGCGGTTGTGGATTTGGAAGATAATATTATTGCCCCCACAAAATTAAAGTTCTCTTCCAGAAAGATAAGTGGTGAGTCCACGTTTGGTTGTCTCCATGAGTGCGTGCGTGACAATGCTCTGGGATTTCCACCTCTACCAGTTGCAATGTGGGAAATGATGCAAATTCTTGTTTGTTTACAATTTGGGTCTGAATTAAAAAAAAATACTTGGGCGACATGGTGGATACTTTTCTAATAAAGAGTATATTATATAAGGGATTTTTAAAGAAATATTCCCTAAACTTATTTTTACAGTTTTAATTTATCATCTTGAAAAAAAAAATTAAGAGAAATGTCATTTTAATTTTTCAAAATTCATGATTTGTCATTTGACTTTAAATACCTCTAATTTTCCATCCATTTTAAGATTATTTTAGTCTTTCCATTTTCAAGGGGAAAAAAAAAAGAGCGAAAAAAGAGACCTCTCTCCTTTTCTCCCCCACCTGCCCCCAAAACACATCACACAGGACCCCACCTTCTCTCTGTCCACAAATCTTCAATATGCAAATGGAAAAATACCAAAAAGAAAAAAGAATAAGAAAAATGTGGAGTCTGTTTGGGTGGGCTGAGGCAATTTGTGTGTGAAGGGTAGGTGTTCCATGGTAGAGAGAGAAGGAGGAAGGGACAGAGGAAATGGATAATGGAGGAAGGGGATGTGAAGAGGGAAAGGGGAATGGATTTCAAAGTGGGCGGGGTTGGTTAGAGCCGTTGGTGGTGCATATGGGATAAGGGAAGGTGAGATTTTTTTTATTTATAATGATTTTTCTATTTTTAAAATACTCTTGAAAATGGGAAGACTAAAATACTTTTTTAAATGGATGGAAAATTGGATAGTGTTAAAGTCAGATAACAAATTATGGATTTTGAAAAATTAAAGTGACATTTCTCTTTAAAAAAAATTTTAAGGTGACAAATTGAAACTAAGGATATAATATTACACTTTAGGTCTGAATTATGGAAAATACTTGGGTACTATCATCATACCAATTTGCGATGTTACTAGGTGATATGATTGATGCTTTTCCAATCAATAGTATAGTATTAATGAAAAAATACATATGTTATATCATGAATGAATTGTAACACCACATAACAATGTCACGATCCTACAAAAGAGTTCTCTTAAATTAACCAAAACCAAGTTGTCTTTACCAATTCATTCATATTATAATGCGTGTCTACATATAAATACTCACCAAACTGAAGAAAAAACATAGCTTAGCCAAAACAGCCCAAAAGTAAAAATTAAGGGCCCATTACAACCATTTTAGTTTTAAATTTTCAATTTTATTTTTCAAAAACAGAAAACTTGTTCGATAACTAATTTCAATTTTCAAAAAGAGTGAAAACTGAGCAAAAGTTATTTGGTAACTAATTTTAGTTTTCAGTTTTATGTGAAACTTAGAAATGAAATTTTTTGGGGTAAAAATGTGAATTTGAGATCATAGAATGAAAGTGCATGTTACAAAGAGTTCATAATATTTTCGGTTAATTTTTTGAAATTATGATGATTTTTTTTCCTTTTTGTTAATTTTGGATATGTAGTTCTTGAGGCTTAGATTGGGTCCGTGGCCAAACACAAGAATCGATCAGCCGGGTCTAAGTTGGAAGGTCCCAAATACTAATTTTTGGTGATTAGAGTGCATTTCATGTGTGGTGATATAAAATTAATAAATACAATAGGAACGAAAAAATGAAAAAGAAAACTGAAAATTGAAAACAATTTTAATTTTAATTTTTTATATAGATAAGGGTGATTTTAAAAACTAAAAATGAAATCTATTACCAAACATATTTTCAATTTTCAGAAAAATGAAATTGAAATGGTGTTCATCAAACGACCCCCAACAAAATCTTTGTACAATTGATTGCATCATATCATGAATGAAACCTGAAATGTCAATACTACACTCACTGTTTTCTTAATCTAGCAGGCTATAAAGGACATTGTAGATGGTGGGCCGATGTGGCCCATGAGGAAAGTAATACATTAACCAAGCCCACATATTCTTTTTCTTGGTCAAACCAAGCTCGCATATTGAAACGGGCAATATTAGCTTCTTTATTTATTTTTGTTAGAGAAATTTGCATAAATATTAAGTAAATTTAGGTTTTATTCATCTGAATTTAAGAACAGAGAAGTAGCAAACGGTTTCTTCTAGGGTTTTATGAAAATTCTTTAAGCGAGCTCTTATTGTTTTCTTTGCCAAACACAAATGGGGTTTTGGGGAACTGAAGTGAAATATGGAAAGTCTTTTACTCATATCTTTGAGAGGAATGCTAGCAAAAGATATATTGTCTAATGCATTAATGTCATTGTCTTAAGTGTAGAGAAAATGACACAAGTCATGAGAGAAAGAGAGAAGGTTAGAGAAGGTTCTAGCATTCTATCGATTGATGGCTTGAAAGGATGGCTTCACATTTTAGTGGCAACATTGGGACGGGACTGAAAAAAAGAAGAAGATTAATTTAACTTAAATAATAATAAATAAAAAAGTCTCACAGTAAAACATGTTCTAACCCAAAAATCTATGTTCTTCTTTCTCCCATTGTTGGCCGCCGCAGCACCTCAGACTCTTTTTTATTTTTTTGTTTAAGTTAAATTAATATGTTATGCAGTAAAAGTAAAAGAAAATAGATTTTAATTTATTTATTTTAAACTTTTAATTAGATATAATATAAGTATAGGTGATCACAAGTCTCTTGGATGCCAGGAGTCTAAGAGAACGGAACATATGAAATTAAATAAAACATATGGGTCATATGTTTTGAATAAAGACTAATATAAAATTCCAAAAGAAATAGCTTGATAATAAAAATATTATGAAATAAAAGAAAAATAGAGTGGTATGAAATTAAAAAGAAAGATTTCAAAATCCTTAAGTTATAAATTCTTTTTATTTATTATAGAAATATACCACGAATTTAAATCTAGTTATCATACCCTGATATATTAATATTATTTATTTTCTTATCTTGGATTGGAAATGTTTTCCCGCTAGAAATCTTGGTTGTTCCGCTGGCATGGCAGGCAGGACCGGCATGAGGCCGGTTCAGTCATGGGTCGTGGCCCCACCCCTGGGGCGCTTAATTATTGGGTATAAGTCGAAGTTACGAAAATACCCATCGCTGGAAATCAGTTCCACGAGGCAACAAGGGATTGAAAACAAAGGTTGGGGCCGGTGGGTGGGAGGGCGTTTTGGGGAGAGAGAAATTGAGAGAGAAAGGGCGGGCAACAATTTTGAGCCATTTCCCTCTCAGCCTTTTTCTCGTTGTCCTGAACCAATCCCTTGAATCTATTTGAATTTTGAAAAAAGCTTGGGTTGCTTAAAATGCTCAAAAGCACTTAATGATTAATCACTTATCCATTTGATTTAGGGTTGCGTTGGATCTGGAGGCTCTCTCTCACCTCATCTCACCTCACCTCACCTCACTTCACCTCACTCTGTCAAAACACCAAAAGGTCAGTGAGCTCGGTCTTCTATGTTGCTCTTCACTTCTCCTTCATGCTTTTCTTTTAATAGAAATCGATTACATGCAGATTATGCTTTTCAAGACTCGCCTTTTGTTTTAATTTCTTGAATTTTCATGCTTGTGTATTTTTTTTGTTTGGTCTTCTCAAGAATTAGTAGAAGTATTTAGAAATTCTTAATTTTGGATCAGATTTATCATCTTTTTCCTGTCGGTGTATGTCAAATTATATATATTGATAATTGATCGTCATGTGATCATTATGTATTTCAATAAGAAATTGAACTAGAAATTCTTGATTTCTTCCGGAGAAAATTTCCCAAGACAATTGAATCGTGTTGCTATGTTATTGCTTTTGTTGTCACTTCCAAAGAAAACAGGGCATGGGGTTTCTGTGTTCTTTTTCTTTTCTTATCCAATTTCACTTTAATTCCTTCTGTTATTATGGTTATCAAAACCACTAATTGTTTGGTTATTGATGCCATCGAGAGTCTGGTTCTCTAAGTGGTACTGTATTACAGAAACCCATTACTTTCCTTGTTTTATTTGAGGTCTTATGTTGTGTGGTTTATGTCATTTGATGTCAGTAGATGGTTGATATGGAGAGAACAGAAATGGAGAAGTCAGATTCATGTGGGCAGGACAATACTAATAATCCAGAAAGTTCTATATGGCTGGTAGAAAATCTTGAAGGTAAGTAAATAGCTATTTTCTTGCTTATCTTGCTTCTTGTACTTTGTCTTTCTGATTATTTGTACAGATTGTTTCAGACTCTAATAATTCTGTGATGGGTTGGCCTAATAAAATGTTCAAAATGCTATTACTTACAGAGATGGGCCAGAGCATTAAGCAAATGCTAAAGCTGATCAAAGAAGATGGTGATTCTTTGCCAAAAACTGTTGAACATTATAGTCAGGGGAAGCCAGAGTTGATTGAGGAATTTTACCGGATGTATCGATCACTGGCTGGGTGCTATGTTCACTTGACAAAGGAAGCACATAAGATTATGCCATCTGTGATTCCGGTGCAGGGATTCGGAGATTCTGAATCCGGTTTTGACCATGGCTCTCCTCTTATGACTCCTGATGCAAAGCTGAGTTTGCACAAATCCGCTCATCAAGTGGTTGGTTTAGATATATCACCAAGCTCAGACGGTTCTAGCCCTGCTCTTTCTCTAAAGAATGGCACTGAATCATCTTCCTCATCATCGTCAGGATCCGAGTCAGAATCTATTAACTCCCCTGTCCGCAATTACTTGGTTCCAGCTCTGAAAGTTGATTTCGACAGCCAGGGATGGCAGCAGAAGATTATTGAGCTAGAAACTGAACTTTCAAGCGTGAAAGAGAAGCTGCAGATGAGGGAGGCTGATCTTGAACTTGAGCAAACACAGGTATTGAAGCTGCAAGAACAGATAGCTGAGTTGGAGAGTCGTGCATCAGACAGAGAAAATGAGATTGCGAGATTGATTGCAGATTTGGAAGTAACTAAAGAAAGGCTTAAGGGGTCAGACGACGAGATTGTGAAGTTGAAGCATGAACTCACACATAGACTGTCTGAAGAGGCTCATCAAATGCAATGTCAACTTCAGGTGGCTCAGGAAGATATAGCCATTTTGGAATCTCAACTTCACTGGGAGAGGAAGCATGTTTTGGAGTTGCAGGAGAATATTGTGAGGTACAATGCTGATATATTTGGCCGTGATCTTGAGGTGATGGAATTGAAGAGTACATTGCATGATGCCCAGGAACAATTTTCTCTTGAGAAAGCAGACCTGCAAGCTGATATTTCAAGTTTGACAGAGAAGCAAACCATTTTGGACACAAGACTTGAAGAAGGGAGTTTGAGAAACAAGAACTTAGAAGATGAAATAAGGCGATGCGAAACTGATAAGATGGAAATGGAAAGGATGCATGTTGCCCAAGAGATGGCTTTGCAAGATGAAATAAGTGGGCTGAAGGTAGAAGTTGCTGAGAGAAATGGACATGTGGAAGCTGTGAATAAAGACTTTGACAGGTTTAAACTTAAGTATGATATGCTAATGGCAGAGAAAGATGAGCTCAATGCTAAGGTTCACACGGTTACAGCGAATCTGAGTTCCCGTGACAATCAAATCCAGGAAATGGAGGGGCATCTGCGCCGGTTGAATGCAGAACACGAGGATATGATTGCTGGATATGAAAGTGCACGTAGACTAGTAGATGAATTGAAATTGAGAGTGGAGGAGTTGCAGAAAGAGGTGGATAGTCAGAGAGTTGCGATCTCAGATGGGGCTGAGCAGAAACGAGAGGCGATACGACAGCTTTGCTTCTCACTGGAGCACTATAGGAGTGGATACAAAGAACTTCGTCAAGCATTTCTTGGGCACAGGAGGCAAGCAGTTGCAGCTGCATAAAATCCGTTTCTTCTTCTATTAAAATGTTGTCAAAGTATGTTTTCTGAGTCTCACTTTGTCTCTTGCATGATGTGTTTGTGTTTCTTATGTTTGAACTTTTGTTCCAACTCTGAGAGACTATTAGACATTATTGTATCTTGTTTAGGGTCATGGTATGTACAATTTTATATACATATTCGGATTTGAAATAGCTTTGCTAATTAGGTGATAAACTAAGTCGTCTGCCTAGAGGGATAAATGGGAACCTCTCTCTCTGTGTCAGTTGTTGAGCTGCAGCTATACACATTCAGCTAAAGCTTCATTCATTGCAGTTACTATAATTATTCATTTACGCCCTTTTTTTTTTCCTCTCTTCCTGCATTTAGAATTGACAAGGTCATGCCTATGTGATGCTTATTACTTGAAAAACTCAGTGGCGGGTAGTTGAGGGATTCTTGATACCCACACAACCCAAAACTTTGTGTGCAATATTGCTTCATACTACAATTTACGCAAGCATGCCCTTTGTCTGCTTGACCTTTTACTTAATTAGCGAGCTCCTAAGCTATGAGGACATTTCAATGATTATGTCTACCGCGAGCCTCTATTAAATAATTGGAAAAAAAGGGGGTAAAAGTTAGAGATCTCATAGGCCAATGCCAATAGGCCATAGAATAGAATTGTCTTTGGAATTTTGAATGCTTTATAAAAGAGAAGATTAGAAAGAATGTTGTTAGTATTTCCCGTATCAAAAAAAGAAAAAAACTAAAGTAATGAGTAACCCATAAGTTGCTGAGGAATTTGGTATCACGATCACATGTGATGGACTTGGGACGCCATGTAACTTCACCACCCTGAAAAACAGTTTGGTGATACTAAATGCATCAGACGTCTTCCTACAAGCTATAAAATGCGCTATTTTTTAAAACATGTCAACAACATCGTCTTCATTCACGATTAATAATGTTGACACTTTTTTGGTTATTAACAAATTTCAAGGCTTGACAATCAATATAAAGTTTAAACTCTCGCTGCACACGGTAGTGTTCCCACTGTTTCAAAGCCCTCACAATGCATAAAATTCATGATCATATGTGCTCAATTTCTGGCGGCTTCAGTGAGTTTTTCAGAGAAAAATACTACTGGCTTCCTTTTTTGAGACCAAACAGCACCTACCCCTACTCCACATCTCAGTTCCTCTAGAAACCCTAATCTCCAACACTAATCCCCCTTGCCAAGAGGATAAGAACATCCAATATCTTAATTGGAGAGGATTCAAATGATTTTACTTCCAAGAATTCAAGAGATAATTTTCTTTTTTGAAGCTGATGATTATTGAAATAGTATGAAGTAATTCTACAAAGGTAGAGAACATGTTGTAATGTTCATATTCACCCGATCAAGGTGATTCTCAAGAGCAATTTAAAATTTAGTAATGTTTTTATGCAATGAAAATACCACAACTAGAGAAGAAAAAAGAAACAGGGAAACTAGCTAATTAAGCAAGAGAAAGTGATGCCACCACATGAAAGAATTGTATTTGCTCTAGTAGCTCTTTGGCTTGTCTTGTGCCTTTTTTTTCGACTCTTGAAAACAACTCATTGCCAAGCTGGTCTCCGATGTGTGCATCGACGAGCACTCCGGCGACACTCCTACAACTATTTGCAAGGGCTTGACCGACTTCAGCTGCATCATCAGGTTGGCTTACTACAAGGGGGCTTCCTCCTTTGAAAATCTCAAGCTTGTTTATGATGAATGAGCCATCAGCTTCCACTACTTCTTTGAAGTCTTGTAAGCTTGAGGCGTACATAGGAATGTTGAAACTGTCACGTTTCTCGCTAGTGATAAGACCCTGTGGAAATTGATAAGTTATGAGTTATATTAATCTATGTCAAAAGTAGTAATAGGTTAGCATAATCTAAAGCTAAATATTTGTTTTACTAAATTTATTATTGCCGATCGCACATTTCTTATAAAATAGAGATCTTCGATTCGATAGGTTGTATATGCTCTCATAGTTGATAACAGAAAATAATATACTAATTAGATCTAATATTTAATAAACGTGGTACATGAAACATTATTCATATAAATATAAAAACTCAAAATCAAACTCAAATATTATGCATTATAATATAATTAATGTTTTCATTTGTATGATATTATTTATTGATTACCTCTTGGACAAGATCATCCCAAGCATCCTGAAAGTGGGTCCCAAAGAGAAGGCCTGGGCCACTTTGGTCAGTGGGGTCCACTGAGGTCCTACCCAAACAGACAAGAAACATGGAGCCACCTTTCTTGAGCTCCTCGCCTCTCAACTTGAGAAAGCTTCCCAAGTCCGTCTGGAACTGCTTCTTGTATGCATTGGCTGTGCTCTCCTTTGCTCCATGAATGAACACCTTTCCTTTGTTGTAGGCTGCTGATCTCTTGTCTACCACACTCTCTGGCACCTGGGTGGGGTCCCACCCAAGACATAAAAATATATATTACTAATAATGAACAACATCATCCATGGCAAGATAATTAATTATAAATAGCTATTGAAAATTATGGAGAAATTAATTACCTGTGAGAGCCAATGCAAGGAAAACGCGGAGTGAAAAAGGTCAATGCACCTCGACGGGAAAAGCTGGCGGTAAAAGGAGCCAGGGACCCCGGCTGCGAAGTAGGAGCGGTGGCTGTCGGCGGCGAGGGTCTCCTCCATGCTACCGCCATGGTTGGCAATAGGAGGGAGGAGTTGGAAGAGGGTGTTGAAGTCATTGCTAGGGAGATCAGAGAAAAAGGCTGAGAACTCAGGTGCGTCATATCCCGAGGCCTCATAGCGCTTGGCCATGTGCTTGATGATCACATCTATGGTGTTGATGGTGTTGCTTCCACTTGAGCATCCAAGGTCCGCAACCACAAAGGGAACTTCTGGAGAGCTGAGCTGCACTCTGTCTAGGGTTTCTTTAAGCAGGTGAAGCATGGATCTTGCATGCATGGCCTGAAAAATGAAGGACACAACACAATAATTAAGCAAATTGAACAAGAGAATGAGAAAATCTTGAATAATGGAGTAATTAATTATACCTGCGCTTTGGAATTGTTGGCATAGCTGGAGTCTCCTTTGCCTCCTTTCATGCAAAATATCTTCTCCAGCTTTTTACTTGAAACTAAAACATTGTCTCCCTTTGGAGCCATGAATGAATCAATTAATAAGAAATATTTCTGAAAACTGCATTTTGGAATAAATTATGCTATACTGCATTTTGGACTGGCATTTTGATTTTGTTCCCTAATTATATGTGCACCAAGTTGGCACAACTTTCCCGTAGATTAGATTAATTTATATTTTAACGAAACAAAATTGAGATTTAGAAGAAAAGGAGTACAAAAATCTAACCTGGGCTTCGGAATTGTTGGCATCTTCTTTGACTCCATCCAAGCTCTCAACCTCCACATCAGAAACAACCACTTTCTGTCCATCTGAAGCAATATATATTTATCTTAGATTCTATGGTTCTAGGGAAAAAATGATGCTAATTGTTCAAATCATATACAGTGAGAAGTATCGTATTTGTATATGTGCAATATTATATGGCTATTGGGACCTAAAATGGGTACCAAACAAGACAAAATGAAAACTTTTAGAACAAATTACATAAACTACACTCACGTTGATCACGAGAATCCTTAAAAAAATTGGTAAGCCAACCCTTCCACAAATCTCCACCAATATTAAGGAGAAACATTTCTAACACAACAAACACTCTCTTCAACATTATCTCTATTTTTATTATTCTCTTTGTTTCTCACTTCTCATGTCTAGAAAGTATGAAGGTATGCTACTATTTAACATGGTATAGTGATAGGATAAACTTCAATCCTTAAGGACAAAAGGTCATGTTTGGTAACTAGGATTGGATTGGATTGGAAAACTCACTATATGTAACGCATGTGTGAAGGATGAAAATGACGAAATGTTGTCCAAGTTGAAGGTACATAGAACATGGATTACTCATGAAGGAAACTTATTATCCCATGCAATCCCCACAAAATAGTAGGATATTAACACATTATAAGTTACTTGTTTTAATCCCCTAAAATGAAAAATACTTCATTTTAGGACTGGATTGGATTGGAAACTCACTATATATAAGGCATGTTGAAGGAGGAAATGATGAAATATTGTCCAAGTTGAAGGTAGACGATGGATTACTCATGAAGAAAACTTATCTCATGAAATTCCCACAAAATAATAGGATATCAACACCATGTAGGTTATTTTCTTCTAATCTCCATAAAATAAAAAAATACTTCACATCTACCTTCATTTCCTCCAACATACCTTAAATTTAATGATTATCCAATCCAATCCAATCAAATCCTAACAAGCAATTGAACTAGGTAAATGAATATCTACCTTTTTTTTTTGTTTTTTTTGTTTTTTGTTGTTGTTGTAGGTATACTAATTTACCTAGAGGCATACATACCTGAAACATATAGGTAGATTTATTTCTCACAAAAACATAAGGATCAAGAATTATAGGGAGCAAAAACGTTTTCTTGCCCTTTGAACAAATTAATTTCCAATCATAAAGATTATTATTTCTTTGATACGAACCATAAAGATGATGAAATATGAAGATTTGATATAAAGAAAAGGAAAAATGTTGACCCATCAATTTGAAATTTAAAACGATTAATGATCAAGTCAGAAGTGCTCACTTGAGCACCTCTTTTTGAGGACCTGTGAGGGACAACTCACTGCAGTTATTGGATTCATCCTATCTCTAATCTTCTTTTTGGATCTTCTCTTTTTTCATCATGACATGTGTTACTTTCTTTATTCACACAAGCTAGTTTTTGTTTTCCAAATATACCATAATTTAATGTATTGGCTTTTATGTTTCCTTCGATTTATTCAATTTTGTTTACAGCTTTGTTACCACCTTGTTAAAAAATTAAAAACAAGAAAACCCTATAGCAACTCTTGATATCTTCAAGAGAAAATTTCCCAAGACAGTCGTGTTGTGTTGCATGCATGGTCTAAAATATCGATGATATTAGAAATAGCGATAGTCCAAAAACATGGAAATTTCGATGGAAATATCGGGATATTATCGATATCGATAAAACTTGAATAAAAATAAGGAAATTGTAAGAAAAACTTGGAAATTTTTATTGAAACTTTGGAGAATGTTTATTTAATCAATTATCTATTAGTTTATAAAAAAATTTAAAGGAAATGCATTACATGATGGATTTAATTGATATTATACAGCGAGCTAGCAAACACTGTGAGTGTATAAAATATGTAGTAATTAATGAAAAAAGATTAAACACACCATAATCATTTATATATAATGATTTACTACAATATTTTACACTTTATACATTGCATGGTAAGATACATGAGTGACTTAGTACCACATAAAGTTTCTATGAGGTTCAAATTTTTTACTATCTTCATCATCTCTATGTGTAGAGTAAGTGTACTGTGAAGAGTATTCATCAAATGATAAATCCCGAAAATAATTTTGCATGTAATTGTTAACATGTCACCCATATAAATATAAATATTTTAGCATATTATCACTAAAACATAACTGATATATGGTGGTTAAGGTGTTGGAGGTTAATTGTTAACATGCCTCCCTTTTCCTCCCTTTTTTTCCTTTTTTTTCTTCTTCTTCTTTTTCCTTTTTTTTCCCTTTACATCGATATTTTCGATATTTTAGTGATATTACACCGATATTTTGACAAAATATTGCTGAAGTGAGCGAAATTATCGACATCGATATTTTCTGATATTATCGTCGATATTGTCGATATTTATACGATATGTACAAGGATATGTTCCTAAATATCCATGATTCAAAAAAACCGAAATATTCTCGATATTTCGTCGATATTATCAATATTTCAGATTATGGTTGCATGTTATTGCTATTAATATCATTTCCCAAAATAGTTTAAGTATGTTTTCTGAGGCTCACTTTGTCTTTCTTGCATGATGTGTTTGTGTTTCTTATGTTTGAAGTTTTGTTCCATTTTTTCATAAGTTTCCCGAATTGGAATTATTGTTATTATTCATTTACGCTTTCTTTTTTCTCCCGCAATTAGATTTGACTTGGTCATGCCTACCTATGCGATGCTTATAATTATTATATAAATTGATTGCATGTAAAACTCAATGGCGGGCATTTGAGGGTTTCTTGTATCACACAACACAACCCAAAGAAAAAAATGTTTATAGTAATACACATTTGTATTTGTATGCAAAATTACTTAATTTGTGAGCTTCTAAGCTAAATGTAAAAGCAAGTCCCATATGTTTAGCTTATTATTATTATTATTTTTGAATACAAACGATATTGGAGGGAGAAACTGAATCTAAGATCTCGTTGTAGAGATAAATGCTTGAACTTAATACCTTAGTGCAGATAGAACAATTAATCACATGAGCTGCAAACTCTTTAAATTTGTTTTGCTTGTTTGTTTGTTATTACCAGTCGATATTAAAAAGGAAAAAAAAAACATGACGACAGTTGAATGATAATGTCTAGCGTGAGCTTCTATAAAATAATTGGAAAAAAGAAGAATAGGGAGGTAAAAGTTAGAGATCTCATAAGCCAATGCAAATGCCAATGGTAGGGCATAGAATAGAATCGTCTTTGGAATTTTGAATGCAATTTCTGTAAAGACCATAATTTGTGAATTACCAAGAAGGACGACAAGACATACACAAAGCAGAACCTTGGGAAGAGAGAAATTAAAAAGAGAAAAGGGCAAACGAGGAAGATACCAAGTTTGACCAGAGCTGAAATGTCAGTAATGTCCCTGAACCCAATATTGATTTGCGTCGTCATTGGATTGGATTGGATTGGATTGGATTGGACTGGAAGAAAGAAAGAAAATCAAAGCGTTGTGAATGGGAATGGGATGCCCAGGTTTCAAGCGGGAGCGGCTGATGTCGTTTTCTCGGCGGCAGCACGAGGGAGGGAAAATTAGCCTAATTATTCTTTTTTAATTATTTTGTTTTATTCGGAAAGTCAAAAATTGGACCCACCCAAAAAACATACCTACTCTGAGTAGCATTATAAAAATGCGTACCACCTAGCACACTGAATGCCACGTGTCAGTGACAGCTAAGTAGTGCCCCACACTCCCATACAATTTCAAGGTTGACTTTGAAGCTTTTTGTTGAGTTTCTATATTAGCATGTGAGACTTTTTTAATTGTGAAATTTACCTTTGATTTCCCAGAAAAAGACCCAGAATAATAGGAGGAGAGAGGAGGCTCCATTTGAGAAATACTTCTTCCATAATTTCGTTTTATTGTACCTTTTTTTCTTTCTTTTATTTTTAAATGTGTTAAATGACGAGAGATATCAAGAGGAGTCTCCCACTCGAAAAATATTTTCATATTCTCGTTTCATTTTTTAATATATGATATTCGGAGACATATGTACATAGAAGGAGGCTCCCACTTGAAAAATACTTTCATATTCCGATTTTATTACCCTTTTCTTTTTATCGTTCTCATTCTTTGATTGGTTATTTGAGGAGAGAGATAGAAATAAGATGGTAATAAAGGGGATAAGAATGGTTGACTTGACTTTAGAATATTGGAAAATGGATCAAAGATCAAAGATAACGGTCGTGGTGGAGAGAGGGAAGGGTAGTGGTTGGTCTTTTCTGGCCAAACAAAATGCGAATACACTAAACAGGGAAAGGCCAGAGCTTTTTGTTGCCTTCATTAATTGATTTGAATTTTGACGAGTTAGTAATAAGATGACACGTCGACACTGACTCTTTAAATAAGGTCGGCGGCGATATCACATAACTCCCTTTCTCTCTCTCTCTCTCTCTCCTCTCTCTGGTCTTCAGCTTCCCGTGTTTCTCACGGTCAACAGTGGTTTGACCAGGAAGCTTCTTCACTACGAAAAAGAAGAAGACCAATTCTCAATCGTCCTCATTCCTCCCCTGTTTGAAAAAAAAGACTAAAGCTTTAACTACAAGAGCAGACATGGGAGCTGCTCATTTTCAGACTTTGACGCTTTGAGCTTGGTAAACACCAAAGACAAGATTTTGTTTTTTTGCAATATTTTTTCTTTTCCACATTTTGCCAAACACCTCCCTTTGCCTTCTTCACCCAAAAACAACCCAAACTCTTCTTTTTTAAAATAAAACAAATTCATTTCCTCTTCTGTCTATCTCTCTTTTTTGGATCTCTCTCTGTGTTTACTTCTTATTATATTCACTACAGTTCAAAAGGTACTGCTTCCTTAATTTGCTCGAATTGTGATTCAGAATTTCATGTTTGTCTTTTTAATTTCTTAGCTTGTGGCTTGTTAGAGATACCCTTTACTTTCATGGATCTAAAAAACCCATTCTTTTTAGAGATTTAGCATTTGTTCTGATGCATGCCATGTTCATCTTTTGTTTATGTTTACATTGCAGATGTTGTTTGAGCCTCATGGTTTCTCAACAAGGACAAATTAATCGTCATGCTTGAATCTTTTTGTTAAGTTTGGGACTTTTGTGCTGGAAGCCCAAGTTTTTGTTTCTTGTTTTTGGGACAAACTATGGCGCCTGAATTGACCACTAAAGTTCGATTGGTTAGATGTCCTAAATGCCGGCGGCTTCTTCCAGAGTTGCCAGAATTTCAGGTCTACAAATGTGGTGGATGCGGTGCCACTCTCCAAGGTAAACAAATCATCATCTCATTAATCTAGCTATCTTCTTAATTTGTTGTTTAATTCCTTTCAGCATACGGATTCTCTAGCATGTTGATAAAGATCTTTCTGTGGCCAAAAATTAAAGAAGATTTCGTAAATATTTGTCATTACTTTCTCAAATCATAACAGATTAAAAGACTTAATTGGTGTTCTTGGATTGCTTAAAATGTTTAACTTAAGACATTGAATTAGCATGTTACCGCAATTGCATCCACCCTTTACTAGTTACTAGGTACTATAGATTCAACATTCTGAGTATTTTTTTCTTTCTTTTATAAACCAACATTCTTCTGAGTAATTGAGCTCCCTCTTTTTCATCTGTCTTTTTATTGATAATAACTTTCACATCTTGCTACTAAGTTTTTGAATTCATTATTGGTATTATTTTTCTAAATTCTCCTCCTGAATGCAGCAAAAGGTCAAATAAATGGAACGAGAAGCAGGAGCTCTAGCTTGAATAAGACTATGGCAGCTCAGAAGATTGGACTGGATCACGTTTCTGGAGATGGAGAATCCAACAGTTCAAGTCGCAATGCAACTCTTTCTGACTCGGGAGAATGCTCTTCAGACCACAACAATGAGAGGGATCAGAGTAAGTTTTTAGAGCGCAACGAATCTAGCAGCGACAGTGATAAGCTTACTTTTCCCAACTCGGGAGAATGCGTTTCTGACCGAAACAATGAGAAGAATGAAGATAAGTATTCTGAGGATAAGGAATCTAGCAACTCAAGTCATAATGTAACTCTTCCAGACTCAGAAGAATGTTCTTCAGAGCAAAACAATGAGAGTGATAAGAGAAAATCTTCAGAAGGCGACGAATCTAGCAGCGAAAGTTCTCCCAAGGCTACCTTTCTTGACTTGGGAGAATACTTTCCGGACCAAAACAAGGAGAAGAGTACAGATACATCTTCCGAAGGCAAAGAATCTAGCAGCTCAAGTCATAATGCAAGTATTTCGGACTCAGGAGAATGCTCTTCAGACCAAAGCAATGACAGGGATCAGAGTATATCTTCAGAAAGCAATAAATCTAGCAGCTCGAGTCCTAAGGCTAATTTTCCCGACTCAGAAGAATGCTTTTTGGACCAAAACAATGAGAAGAGTGAATATAAGTCTTCCGAAAACAAAGAACCTAGCTCAAGTCATAATGCGTGTCTTTCAGACTCAGGAGAATGCTCTTCAGACCAAAACAATGAGAGGAATCAGAGCAAATCTTCAGAAGGCAATGAATCTGGCAGCTCAAGTCCTAAGGCTAATTTTCCTGACTCAGGGGAATCTTTTTCAGACCAAAAAAATGAGAGAGATCAGAGGAAGTCTTCAGAGGGCAATGTATTTGGCAGATTAAGTCCAAAGGCTACTTTCCCTGACTTGGGAGAATGCTTCTCAGAGCAAAACAATGAGAAGAGTGAAGATAAGTCTTCGGAAGACAAAGAATTTGGCAGCTCAAGTCATAATGCTGTTCTTCCAGACACAGGAGAATGGACCTCAAATCCAACCAATGGGAGGTATCCTGATACGTCTTCTGAAAACCGTGATCATAAGCAGCTCGGAGATGCAAACTTACCAAACGAAGAACACAACAATCAGAGTGATCTAAATGATTCTCATGATTTTGATAATGAGCAACATCAACTTGAAGTTTCCAATGAAATCTGTTCATCAACTGAGCATGCTCATAATGAAGTTAAGGAGTCATTACCAATAACACAAGCAGGTTCAGCAGTATCAATGAATGATGAGAGTCTAGCTTTATCAGAAAAAAATGTGGAAATAAGCATCAACAAATATATTGACTCTGCTGTCAGGAGCTCAACTACTGTCAATCCAGAGGCTACAAGGGGAAGTAGTTCAATAGTTACTGTGCATATGCCTGCAAGGGAAAGCGTATCATCAGATTCCCTTAGATCTTCTCCTAATAAACAACTGGAGGAACCTCAGAATCGTGTTCCGAATGGCTTTGATCATGTAAGGTCTCCTGATACATTTGAAAATACAGAGTTCAACCCCAGCTCTGAGTTTAGTGGTGCACCTAGAGATATGTCAAAGTCCCCAGCACATAGAAGCCTTCATGCTTATGATGGCAGTGTTTCTTCTTATGATGGCGTGGATGACCAATTCTTAAACCGAAATATACATTCAAACTTTTTCCGTTCTGAAGAAAGACCCAGAAGGGATAAATTCCTGGCGAAAAACATGATGAATAGAGATTCAGGATTTCAACCTCAAGCAAGGGATTCCTGGTCAAGTTTTTCGGATAAGAACAATCGTGCCATGAAAAACAGAAAGTGGGATGATGATGAATTACTGCAGCCTAGAAGACAAGGCCATCCAAGTCGAGAGTGGAACAGATTACAGACTGATGAATATATGTCTAGGGTGCCTTTCCCTAGAAGACTTTCCCAAGGTGGATATGCAAAAGGAGGCCCCATAACTCAATTTCATGATGAGTACCAACGCAACTCAGGCTATCAATCATCTGAGCAGTCCGTGGGAGCTGAACAGGACAAGATGACACTGTTGAGAATGGTCTATGAACTGCAGGATCAAGTTAACAATTTGAATGGGAAGGCAAGTGGAAGGGTTGCCGGAGGAGCCACTAGGAAGGAAAATCGTATTCCGCGTATTCCGCGGCACAGCAGTTATGAGGCATCTCAGGAGGAACTCTTTCATGACCAAAACTATCAAAGGTATCTAAGAAGACACAGGGCAGGAAGCCACTATCCGCCCCAGCACCGCAAATTTATGCATGTACCTTACTCCAGTGAGGCAACAACTAGCAGACACCAAGTTGATCCCTCCTATTTGCATCGTGGTCCCCAAGACTGGCAGTGCTCAGCACCATTGCCTCTTCCTGTTCGCTGCAACAACAATGGGTTATGCAGGGTCCACCCTGACCACAGTTGCTGGACATCCTATGATAAGTCTAGTGCCTCAAGTCCCAAACGGTATGTGGAACCTGACTTGCCCCTTTGGGGCCATGAAACAAGGTCTAATGATCTGAGGCACACAAGGCATGATGTGAATAAGTTTTTTAGGGAGAAACATCATTTGGCTAAGCGACATTTCCGCCCCATAGCAGGTGGAGCCCCTATCATAACTTGTTATAACTGCCTAAAACCGCTGCAGATACCTGCAGATTTTCTCCTTTTCAAAAGGAGATGCCATAAACTTAGATGTGGTGCTTGTTCAGAGGTGCTTAAGTTTTCCCTCCTAAAGAGATCTCATATTGTCCCATATGAACAGAATGCTATAGCCCCTCCACCAAGCGAGGTTGGAGACTATAATTCCGCTGCTAATGGGAGTAACTTGGCTTCAGCACCCCAACCATTTGATTCTCAAGATGCGGATCCTGTGTCATGTTCTGATGATTATGGTTATGGGCTCTCTTACAGGGCAAGTTACTCTACTGATGGTGATCCTGGAACTTTGGCACCCTCTAACTCTCTCCGAGGTAATTCAGATGACAGAAACATGTCACATACTTCATTGGATCCAAAGCGGGAGACAAAGGAGCTTGGTTTGAAAGAGTCTCAGAACAAAGGTAAGTATCCAATGGAAACATTTGTGTCAGCAAGACCGTCCTTATCCTCAGAAATTGAGGAGGTGCCACCAAAGTCAACTTCACCACTTCATCGACTCATGGGTTACTCTTCACCAAGCCAAGTAATGAGAGGCTCTCGATCATCTCTCACAGGGACAAGCTCATACTCAAAGCAGAGATAACAGATATTTCTCAGAATATGCACCTGTCAAGCAGTGAATGATAATGTTGAAACTCCTGAGGGATTTGCTCAAATGCAAGACCTTACTTGGTAGCCTTACTAGACCCGAAGCATCGAGAAGTAGGAGAAAGCGAATAGAGCCCCAGTCAAAACATAGATTTCTGGGAAATTATTCAATGACAGACATTAGCTTGTTTTGCCATATCTACATGTTAGGGACTTATAATTTTTTTTCGAAAGGAGTTTTCCTTTCTTTCCAGTTTTTCTGTGTATTCTGTCCTAGGACTTGTATGATTTCCCCTGAGTGAGTATATGTTAGATGTAGAAATCAAGTTTTCTATTGTTTTGTATGTATAGAAGTTTACCAGAGGTTCCTATTTGATTTGATTGTGTATGTATAGCTCATTCTGTGCAATGATAATTCAAACTTTTTTCTACATTTGTTTTTTTGTTTGCTTCTAGTAGCACTTCAAAGAGAAGAGAAGAACTGATATACTAAAGTATATCATGTCCGAAAGTTACAGTTTCTATTTTTTGGTTATAATAATTTACAGTTCAATTATCAGTTCTAAACCAACATGTTCTTCCCTTGTATCACGTTGTGCTTGTGGGTATTGATGACTAACCTTGTTCCTATTTCCAATCCATTTTCCATCCTAGCATTTTTTATTAAATGAAATTCCAGAGGACGCATAAAAATTGGATGAGGTTATCAGCCCAGCAGAGCATGCTAAATAAGTAATTGGATCCTCCCAACTGGGCAATATTTAAGAAATTTGATAGAAAGGTAAATTAATAACAAGAAGTCTATATTGGTAAACACCAGTCACTACTTGGTGAAGAAAATCATTGTAAGATATGATGATGACCAATCCCATACCTAAAACTGTATATGCTTTGCTTTCCTAAAGTATAGAGTACATCTTTTTCCTGCTCTCGATATTGTTCTTATGTGATTCTCAATACAGGATTACTTTTATTTATATTTACACAAACTTCAGGAAGCTACATCTGCACTTCTAGGTTCACCTGAAATTGTCCCTGTAGTTGCTTCTTCGATTTGAAGCAATAGAAATCCTTTGGTCCTGGAGCATATTCAAGTTTGGGGCCAACAAACGGGTGTACCGATCAAAATACAAAAGCTGCTTCAGGAGTAGTGCAAACTCTCGAGGAAATTTCAATCCATATGATTCACTAACCTGAATCTGAAATAAGAACATGCAAGCAACATAACATGAGCAGACAATTTCCCTCTTTAAGTGTTGTATTAAACGTTACTGTGTCACTAACCGTCTACATCCTGTTTTCTTACCTAGAGATAAATTTGATAATTTCAAGAACATTAATTTGTTGCAGATAATATATTGTTTATTGCATAATTTGTTGCAGGCATGTACACCTAAAGGCAGTCAACAGCTTACCACATCAAGAAAAAGTGCATTCATTTGTCTCTCATCAACAACCAGATTAGCAGAGACAGCAGTTGCATTTGTAGCCGGCTCCCTGGCTGTTGCTATGACTACTTCTGTATCCAAATCCTGTATTGAAGGGATTGTTAGATGCAATGGGACTGTTTTTGCTTCTTCTTTTTTTCTTTGAGGGACTATGTTATTGTCATCACTAAGCTGGTATCACATTCAATATTAGCTAGTGACTATGCCACTTCAGATCTATATTCTAAATCCAGCAATCTTCTAGCTATGGCACACCTCTTTCAGTTGGCATTCTTTCTAGCAAACATATTTAAGGGCAAAAAAGGGTATCAGGGTGTACCCTTCTGATAAACATGATCCTTAGCTCCCGTAACTAGTCCCAGGACAAGGACAATGATTAACAATATTATTTTGGAAAGCAAAACACAATTAGGGCAAAACCTAAATTTAATGCTTGCCTTTATTGATGAGAACATCTTTTCCAAGTCCCTTGCAAAGGCCTTAGAATCAACATTTGTGTCTGTAGCACCCATTTCAACCAACGCAGATGCCATTGATTCATATTCTTCAGTTGCGATTGATCCCAGAAAGACTTCCATGGCAGCCCATGTTTTTGGGGATATACGACCAACAATTCCTGTAAAGTTAAGTCAAATGCAAGAATGATTTCACATAACTGCAAGGTAAAAAATTAACAATCTTAAAAATATATCAATAACATTTTGAAGGGTTTGACAAATAGACAGAATTCTATAACTTTCCAAGAGAAGGTACTGCAACTAGGGACTATTAGGGAACAAACATTAGGCAAGCCGACTTGATATAGAAATCTAGTCCTTTTCTTCTGCCAAGAATATAAACATTAAGTGCTATGTGCAGAAATTTCATGTACAATGTAAAAAAAACTGAACCATTGAAAAAAAAAGGCTGATGACAATGGCATCTACAAATGAATGGGTACACTTGGTCCATGAAGATTACGCATACCAAAATCAAGAAACCCAATACGGCCATCACGCAACAACCACAAATTTCCTGCATGTACATCTGCATGGAAGCTTTCACAGCCAAGCAAACTGCCAAACCTGCAGAAATATTTAATACCAAGAGACAAGATCAAAACATTGACACATGATTAAACACAAAATTTCAAGCACATGAATTGTGGATAGAATATTTAAGTCTTACCACACATTAAGGGCAGTTATGAGACTGGTCTCTGGACTAGAAACAAATGAACTTATAGTGTCTAGGTCAGTAAGAGGAACTCCATATAGCCTCTCCATTGTTAAAACTCGTTTGGTGCTGCATTGATGATACACTTTTGGAGCTGTAGCCTGCCTTGTGAGTCCCATGGCTTCTAAATATCTTCTGAAGGACTCAATGTTTGCAGCCTCCTTGTAGAAATCAACTTCTTCAAGCATGGATTCCCGTATGTCTTTCACAATACCAACCTACTGAAAGGATGAACAGATTACAATGGAAACTTCTTATGAAATTAATTAGCACACTTGTATTTGTCATCCAAAATAAGAATTAAAGTCATTTTTTGCAAATGTCTAAATTTCTGTTCACAATACCAATGAAGCACGGCTTATATCGGGACTCAAGAACTCCAAAATGCGGGCAACAATGTACACAAAATTCAGATCTGCAACCAACATATCTTCTATTCCGGGTTTCAAGATCTTTATAACCACATCTTCTTGGGAGCCTCTTAGCCTTGCACCATGAACCTAGTCATACAATATCACAATTCTTATTACTAAGCTTAAAAAATGGATTGAGGAAAATGTGACAATAGAAAGGAAGAGAAAAAAACTTGTGCTATTGAGGCCGAAGCAAGTGGAGTTGGATCAACATATTCAAAAACGCTTTCTATTGGTTTCCCCAATTCCTGACGCAAGATTGCTTGAATCTCCACGAAGGGTACTGCAGGAGTTCTGTCAAAGCAGTTCTGAAATTCCTCTACATATTCTGATGGGAACAATGTTGGTGCAGATGCAACGAACTACCATATGCAAGTTATCATTAGTGATTGTGCACGTCGCATGAAGAAAGAGAGTAAAGGAAAGAAACAAGAAAAGATAATCGTTGAATAATTTACATTGGATATACGGAATAAACTTATGGAGTGGCCATAGTCATAATACTTTGCATAAAAAAGGTGTACATAATACCCATTTGGAACCCAAGACTTGTTTATTGGTAATCATGGATGCTATTTGCATGCCATCAAAAAACAAGACTTACCTGACCCAACTTAATATAGGTTGCCCCCATGCGCTCAAACAATCTCCTCAAATAAAGGGGGGATAGCAATCCAAGCTGCATTTGGGTTGGTAATCCAGCAGATGAGTTTGATGACTACAAACAGAAGGTAGGGTTACTTAGGAGCATAGTCTTCAGATAAAAAGATCAGTCATGTCAACTCAAATGGATATTAAATTAACCAATGCCTAGCTATTAACAGAGTACTCAACAAAGCTAAGTCTTAATCCTAATTTATTGGAATTGGCTATATAATTTCATTTTTGTCATTCAATAGGAAATAACTTAGACTGTATAAAGATAGTATCACAATAAAAATTGAAGTTCCTGTTACCTTTGAAATGTCAGCAAGCCACTCCCCACCTACCCCAATAAACGCTTGAATACCTTGGGCCATTCTAAGGGCGCCGCGTGGACCTGTACTTATTGATGTTTGGACAATGTCCTCGACCAGTTTAGGCAAGTCTTGGATACTATCTGATAAGAACAAGAACTTCTAGCTTCAGCTCAAAGTATTAAATCAATAGAGTGATCAGGAAAACAAAGAATTCAAACTTAAACAATGCAGAGTAGAATGTTCATGCCAAGGTCTAAACTGAATTCAGAAAAGCGCAATAGCAAGTCTGAGAAAAAACCCGTGAATCAAAATTTCCTTATTTTCCTGAGAATATTACTGTCTGCCAAGCAAAAGAATTTTACTTCTGGTCCAACAGTTTCTATAGCTAGGTTTCACATCTCTTACTTTAACGGAAAAGGCAACCGCTAATGGCTCAATTAAAAGAAGTGAAAAAAGGAGCATCATTTCTGGAGGTACCCATTAAACGAAACACCAAGAAATTGTTATAGAAGTACGAAAGAGTTTCAAAACTTGTTTCTTCATGATTTAACATATCAATATGAGCACAACATAACCATAGTAGAAGTTTGAAATCCTGTATAATCTACTATACATGTTCATGTGGGTGTGTTTGGTATTGAAAGACAAACAAAAAAACCAAATAAAGATTAAGATTGAGCTAAACCCAAGAACCCAAAATTTAAACACGAAATCGAAAAGTGAAATGGTAGAGAGAAATAAAGTACCTTGGAAGCGAGAGGAGAAAAGATCCTGAGCTTGTGAGTAGCGGGCCAAGAGAGTGAAGCCCTTTGAATTGGAGAGGCAATTGAGCTGCTTCCATGGTCTTAACGAACCCCAACTACCAGTAATTGATGATGAGGATGATGAGCTCAGAATCATTTGACGGCGATGATGGTGATGTAATGATGGTAAGCGACCGCCTCTCACAGCTGAGACCATGGCCACAGCCATCTCTTCACTCGCAAAACGAAAGAAAAAATATCAAAATCTTTGAAAATGAATTCAGGGCTGGGAATTTGGAAACTTTGGTTGCTCTTCCTTCTTTAAATCAATTTTATTGTCACCTTCAACGACTGCGTTGCGACAATTGCTCCTACTGTCAGTTTGTGAATGTCTGCTAATTGCTCTCACTCTCGAATCTCTCTCTCTGTATAATCTCCGAAAAAGAAAGAAAATATACATGTTTTGTAATTTTGTGCAACGTTACACAAGTAGTAAGTGAAAGGGAAGATGCCACGTGGCTAGGCAGTTCACTACTGGCGCAATTCTTATGAAGACTTGTTTGTTGTCCTCTTTCCCTCCTCCCTGAGGAGAATCATTTGTGCAGAATCCCGGCCAATCACGCTATACCATCATGGTATTACCTGCTTGACAACTTTTTCACTTGGATTGCCCCTTTTCATGTAAGTTTTTCTGCTGCTGAAAGATTTCTTTGCAAAACTTCAATTTCTATTTTTGGTCAAACCACCAACTTCAACTTTTAAACATCTTCTGCATAAAATGTCCGGCCAAAGAAGAGAATAGGCTCTGTGCAATCTTTGAATTTACGATATAAAAATAAAAAAAACTGCACTTCTAGACTTTGAATGACAAATCTTTCCATGTAGAAGGCTCTGCATAAACGTTTAAACATTACAAATCAATGGATTGGTTAATGTTCCTGCGCTAGTAATAGCGTGTTTGTATTTCAGTACATGATTACATATAGAGTCAATCCAACAAAAATTCCGGACACTAGTTTGACATTGTTATCCTTACTTCATTTCATCTTCTTCAGCATACATCTTCTGCAGAACTATCCAAGAACCAGTTGCTGAACCTAAGTCTGATTCTGAATTATGAATCTGTATCTGAATCAGAATTTGATTCTGTGTCCGATTTCCAATCAACTGGTTTCATCCTGTTCGTGTTGGCTTCTAGTGGAGGAAGTCCATCATCATCACTTGAGTCAAGCTCATTCTCTTCTTGTTGGGAGGTGTCTCCCTGCAGACTTGCATGACATCCATCTGAAACTGTGGATTTGAAGATTTCTGGCCTGCATAAAAAGACCAGCAAAAAACAAAAGACAAACATGGAGAATCAAAAGAAGATGAGGTGGAGGAGATGCATGCAAGTGCTCGTTTCTTAGCAAACACTTAACACATTAGAGAAAATGTACCACAAGGCTGCAGGATTTTACACTACACTTCCATGAGCTACCTTTTTCCATCCTTCAGTAGGATTATGTGCTAGGCATGGATACTACGGTGGTGGCTTGTTGGATGGCTATTACAAAAAACAATTTTGACAGTTTCAACTTTATTAAGTTGTAACATAATGCTGCAACAGCAGACGTTCACACATATGAAGGAAGCCAGAGTGAAAATTGAGGGAGTTTTCAAAGTCTGGTAACCAAAACACAAAGGAACATCACATGCTTATGCAAGCGGTGTTTCAGAGAGCGGCAGCATATAGTGAGATAGTGGCACATCATTTTAAGATGGGAAGAGAATACACACCACTCTGGTGATTTCTTAAGCACACGAACTTGCTCGTAAAATAGAACCTGCGAAACAATGCATCCCACCTTGCTGCCAGATTCAAGAACCTTCTCCTTTCCACTTGCATCAACAACAACAAAACTCCCTGCATACAAAATGAACGCAAAAACAATGTCTTTACTTTTGGGTACATTTACTAGAATTTCTTGAAATTGGTTGAGTTTACAGGGAACAGAGTCAACAACAGACCTCGTTTTATCCACATGCTCTTTTGAAATTTAGCTGGAAACAGTGCCAAAGATTTTTCTCCTTGTCCATCCATGATCTTCAATGAGTAGAGCAGAATCAAAGGTAAGCAATAAGCACATTGTGCAGTACAAATTTAAATAATTTTCTTTACTACCACAACTTCAATCTAAGAATTATCCCAACCCAACCACATCCCTTTATGATTTTGAATGAAGTCCGAGGGCATAGGTGAACGAGCCAAGCCAACCCAATAAGCTTATAGCCACCCACTAGTGCTTTTTCATTAACCCTGGTAGTTTACTACGAAGCAGAAGCTGGATTTCAAACAAATATAGCTTGGAGGGTTAAAGACTGGAACTTTACTACAACCAAGTCATTTATTGAAGAATATATTGAATTTGAACAGGGTTTTAGAAGGGTTTTTCTCTACTGGAAATAAAAATAAATAAATAAATAAATAAATAGGTTTAGCTGATTGAGTTGAGTGAACAGAAGAGCACCTCAATGAGATTGGAACCACGGAGAGAAAGCACTTGCATTATAGAGTGACCATCTTTGAGGGTCAAGCTGTCTTCCTCCACTGCCCTCTTCAGATTCTTCCTTCCCCCTTTCATCGAGATTGAAATTATTTTTGGGAATGTTTCTCAAACGCCGTCGTTCCAATCAAAAAACCTATATTTGGCGAGTTAAAGCCTCCAAGGCTGAAGAAAATAAGAAGAAAATTTAGATTGGAAGAGAGGAAAGGAGGCTTAGGGGGGTTGCCGCCGCTGAGGTGGTTGTGGTGGAGAGGTTGCAGAGAAGAAGATGAACAACAAGGAAACCTGCTTTTAATCAAACAATTAAGTGAGGGGACAGGTGTCAGAAGGATAAGGAGGGGACAGGGAGGACACATTTAAAATGGGCACAGGAGAATTTAACTCATATTTACCGCGCTAGAATAACTGAATTTGACAACTGGCTGTAACTCAAGGTAAAATAACGGGCCAATAAAAATGCTAGAAACTGAAGAAATTTACGGAAGACGTCGTTGACCTGCGACTGTGACGTTAGCCAAGCTCTTGTCACAACAAGCACAGGAAAAGTCTAAAACAAATTTGCGCCTTGGCGACTCGCGACTCGCAACTCGCAACTCGCGCGTGAGTTCAGACCCGGGAGGAGAGAGACCGTGCCCGGCCCGGCTCTTGATTTCAAGCAGTTCACACAAACAGCGCAATTTTAAGGTTCAAATCCTTAAAATCTCTTTATTTGTTTCGATTATTTTCCACGGTTCATTTGAATTCGTACGTTGTTGCCTTTTGTTTTTCTACTTTTACTTAATTGTATACTTATTATATCATAGTCCCTCACATTGCTTTGCTCCAGTCCAGTGCACATCTTCTGATTATCAAGTTTTAAATTTCATTCTCTTGTATGACAATTCTGTGACTTTCCCAGTTACCATGTAAGTGCTTCTTATTATTCCCACGAAAGAGCCCTTCTTTTTTGTTTGTGAAGTTATGTTTCTTCTTTTCTTTCAGTTTCTTTCTGGGAAACCATTTGAGCCAAAATTATGATTACAACTGAATGCTAAGGAAAGCAAATATCTTGTTAGTTTTTTATTTTTTGGTGTTTAGAGTTAAAAATTATAATTGTGAATGTAAATCTGTGCGTGCTTCTATTACCATCTTAAACCTGAAGCTGCTCATTAATTTGCATTTTTGGAGTACATGACTATAGTGGGTGCCTTTGAATCCACAGTGTATCAATTGGGTTTTTTTGGTTAGAGTGATGGGTAGAAGGAAGCAAAGCCGGCCGAACCGATCCGGTGGGGTAATATTAAAGAGTCTCAGTACTGCTGATCAGGCAGAAGTTGCTGAAGATAAGCTTTCAACCGAGGAATCACGAAAGAATGAGCTGGATAAAGTTGAGAAACCATATTTTGTGGAAGTTGTTCGGTCTTGTTGGGTTTCGGATGAGCACCTTGATATTGCTGAAATTGTTTTAACAGATTTGAATTGGGGAGAAGAGTTTTCTGGTGATGGATTTGGTGAGGATTTTAATCAGGATAGTTACTCCTTAAGGTTTCGAGTGTGCAACATAAATGAGCATATCAGTCGTATAAAGTGTGGTGGTCATTGGCCTGTGTTATCCTCTGCTGATATATCTTTGGAATTCATTAAAAAATGTCCAACGGAGAATATGGAAAGGTTATCTGTGATTTTATCAGGGAGTTTTGATGGACCGGATGAAGGTATCTCTGGGCTTGTTCACTTGGCAAGTTTGAAGTTTATGACACTGAGGCCAGCTCGGTGGGTTGGGTTTGCGGATGATATGTCAACCATCAGGGTTAGGGTGGAGATACTTAAGAGTGCATTTGATGCTTGTGAGTCACTGCTGGACACTAATACTAGGCAACTCTGGAAAAAAAGTATGTTGAATGTCATGGCTTGGCTTCATCCAGAAGTAATGACTTCAGAGGCTAGGTACGGAGTCAGTAAATCAACAGAAATGGAAGCTGATTTGCATACTCAGACTGGAGAGGCTAATTCAGGACCTGGTAAACGTGCAAGGTTTGATGTTGCTGGGTTCTATGAAGCCATTAAACCATCAAAGTGAGTATCACCACTCTTCAATGTCATAGTCTATTTCCAACTTTAAAGTTTTATGTCTATTTATCTTTGAGTTTAATCTCCATTGCATCTTGTGTACAGAGCAGATGCAATGCTTCAAGATGACATGCCGGATTTGCTTCCTGAATTGAAGCCATATCAGCGCCGTGCAGCTTACTGGATGGTACGGAGAGAGAAAGGAGATGCAGAAAGTCTGGCCGAAGAAGAGAAAAGTCAGTTCATATCACCTTTATGTTTGCCCTTGGAATTTCTTGATACAAGTTCAAAAATTTTCTATAACCCATTCAGGTACTGACTTTCTCACACATGTTGGTTTACCTTTGAAGCGAGTTCTTTCATTCTGGCATACTCTCTCTCTCTCTCTCTCTCTCTCTCTCTCTCTCTCTCTCTCTCTCCCCTCTCCCCTATCTAAAGCTTACTGCAAATTTGAAAATGTATTTCAGTGGAAGTGTTTCGTTGCATCCACAGAATTCGTCAGCTTACGTCTTTGGTGGTATTCTTGCAGGTAATCCCACTGCTCTACATTCTCTTGCATGTATCCATATGTTTTCTTGGAGACAGTCTGAAATTTGTTAGATTTTTCAGATATTGAATTTCAGTGTGGTCTGAAACCTGATCTTTATGTACCATTAGCTTTATTACTGTTAAATATTAAAATTAATTCTAATAACATGATGATCTGTGGTACTTACTGGTAGCATATAAATGTTTGAGTAATGCCTTATCAAACAATCAGAATCTGTCACTTTTACAGTCCAATCAATTTATCAAGGGAGCCAGTTTCACGCAAGTGCCTAGGTTTCTGAAATAGTATAATCATATAGCCCTGCCTGAACAAACACCTAGGCATGAAACATATACCACAAATTAACGGAAGTTTTCCATCTACCAGTTCCTAAAATTTCTTTCACTACATATTTAGGGAAGTTCTCTATCAACTAGTACCTTTGATTTTTCAAAAAATTTGTGGGTGTGGTTCATTGAGGGAATGATAGTAATGGAAGAAATATGCTTACTAATGTTTTATCTTTTTTCAGCATTATATTTCTCATTCTGAAGGAAAGACTGGTCTTGCACTAATTGCTTTGTCTGAAATTTGTCTTTTATGACTATCACAGATGAGATGGGCATGGGGAAAACTGTTGAGCTTCTTGCTTGCATATTTGCTCATCGGAAGTCAGCAGATGAAGACAACATGATTGCTGATTCTGAATCTCAAGCAACCGAGGATCTGAAAGTCAATCTTAAAAGATTAAAAAGGGAGCGAGTTGAATGTATATGTGGAGCTGTGAGTGAAAATAGGTCATACAAAGGACTGTGGGTACAGTGTGACGTATGTGATGCGTGGCAACATGCAGACTGTGTGGGTTATTCAGAGGCCTCTAATGGAAAAGAATGTGGAAAGAGTTCAGTGTTTAATAAGTACATAAGAAAGAAGAATACAGCTACAATAGTTGTGAGAGATGGGAAATATATTTGCCAGCTATGCTCAGAGCTGATAAATGCTACTAACTCTCCAATTGCTACTGGTGCCACTATTATAATTTGTCCGGCTCCTATATTGCCCCAGTGGCATGCTGAAATTATGCGGTATATTTTATTTTTTAACTATCTTGCATTTGCAAATCTCAGTACTCTTAAAGATTGGATTAAAGTCTACTTTTATGTAAAGTTGGTTTCACTAAACTGTAATTTATCCCAAAAGAATAAGGCTGTTAAACTGTATAAAAACTTGGTAAGTTCCTTCAATTTCTTTGGATTCATTAAGCTATAACACTGATTGCATTCATTAAGGGATGTACTGGCATGTGGGCTAACCTAAGCATGTGGTAAGATATCTTTGGACTCCAGTAGCTTTAGCAAGATAATTATCATCTTTGTACCAGATTTAAGTAGAAAAGATTAGCAAATTATTAGCCTTATCTAGGGATTCATTGTCATCTGCCAAAGATCACGACGTTTACTATTTAATTTTGTCTTCTTGAACTTTTAGTACTTTATTGGCTGCTACAGTCACATATAGTTAGTTTTAACTGCTTGTAAGACACTTACATGCAGTCGATATTCATGTGTATGCATGTAGGTGGTACCTACTGGCATTCATCTGCGCTTATTTTACATGTTCTGTATACGGATGAATTGCTCATAGTTCTATTGAGTGAAGGTTTCAAAACTACTTAGACAATTCATTTTTGGTAAATCAATTCAATTTTGATTGTATTTATTGCTTATGATCATCTTGAGATGTTGTTTCTGAATTATTTATCTCCAAATGATGGATGTGATACCTACTGACTTCTTTAATTGTACCAGTCATACTCGTTCAGGTTCCTTAAAAACTTGTATCTATGAAGGTGTGAGGGGGACTTCTTTTTCAAACACATCTGTAATTAATATTAACGAACTCATCAGTGCTGACATTGTATTAACAACATATGATGTGCTTAAAGAGGACCTGTCACACGACTCTGATAGGCATGAAGGTGATCGACGCCTCATGAGATTCCAAAAGAGGTTCCTTCAAAACTTGTGACGTTCTTTTTTTTTCTTTTTTCTTTGCTGAAAATTGCCTACACAATTTGAACTGATTCTTCATTGAATTGGATAATATTTTGCCTGTTTACCTATAAGGGTGTTGCATAACATAGATCTTGCCCCTTATGTTAGGATGAGTTGTTTGGAATGCTTTATAATCAGTTTAGAAATAATTTCTTGAGTTTTCAGACACATCTTCTATTAATTGCTGCTCCTTCGTCATGATTTCTTTAAGCAAATGTACATGAATGCCATCATGGTATTGTAAAAGAGCTATGTTCAAGCTGTTAAGAATTTGCTTTGTTTTCTTGGTTTCTTTCTCCTTTTTATTAGGTTTTACATCCTTCAATTCTTTGCCTTAGAACATCGGGTTGATTTAGATGAGAATTCTCTTGGACCTGAATTTTCAAGATGATGACCAGCCATTTTGTTTTAGATACCCTGTTGTTCCAACTATTCTGACCAGAATATTCTGGTGGAGAATTTGTTTGGATGAGGCTCAAATGGTGGAGAGTAATGCTGGTGCTGCCACAGAAATGGCTATGCGGTTGTATGCTAAGCACCGTTGGTGCATTACAGGGACTCCTATACAACGCAAGCTTGATGACTTATATGGACTTCTACGATTTCTTAAAGCATGCCCTTTCAATGCTTCTAGGTGGTGGGTTGAAGTTATACGAGATCCATATGAGGTATGAATTTGGTGCATCCTTTGATGTTTCAACTCCAAATTCTTTCTAAAACTGGAGGCCGCTTTCCCATGGCAAAAGTTTAAAGATGCCAGAAAACTGGAACCATTAAGATAAAATCTATACCTTGAGTGTATTTTAGCAAAATTGACACTTCGATCCAAAAAAAATGCGCCCATTTATCACGAGTACATCCTTATATAACCTTTTCCACATTTAGGGTTAGTGTTTTCTCATGATTTTTCCAAAGATATCCTTCTGGCTTTCTCCTGTTAATTTTTGTGAGTCCTCATTGAGTTCGAAATTTGTGTATCAGACAACTTTCTTAATTATTTTTCTTACCTTTTCAGAGGAGAGATGCAGGGGCTATGGAATTTACACATAAATTCTTCAAGAAAATCATGTGGCGATCTTCGAAAGCGCATGTAGCAGATGAGTTGCAGCTTCCTCCTCAGGAGGAGTGCCTTTCTTGGCTCACTTTATCCCCAACAGAAGAGCACTTTTACCAAAGGCAACATGAAACTTGTGTGACTTATGCCCGAGAAGTCATTGAAAGTTTGAAAGATGATATTCTGAAAAGAAAAGTCAGAGGTTGTTAATGGTTGTTTTACAACTTCATTTAAGAGTCATTCTATAAGTGTAATAAAAATTCAGAAGTGGGGACGCAATTTTTAGGTCTGACAATTTTTCATGCTTGCTGTTCCCAGGCTGTTTCAGCATCTAATGATTCATCAGATCCTTTCCTCACGCATGCAGAGGCGGGAAAGCTGCTGAACACACTCTTGAAGCTTCGCCAGGCCTGCTGCCACCCTCAAGTAGGGAGCTCTGGGCTTCGCTCTCTACAACAGTACCCCATGACTATGGAGGAAATATTAATGGTGCGTATCTGTTACATTTTTAAAACTTTTTGTGAGTGGTTCTTTTTGTTTTAAGGGATCTTGTTCTGTAGGTTCTTGTAGGTAAAACAAAGATGGAAGGAGAAGAAGCGCTCAGGGGATTAGTTGTTGCTCTCAATGGGCTTGCTGGGGTAGCTGTAATTGAGCAAAATTTCACTCAAGCTCTATCACTGTACAAGGAAGCATTGGCTTTAGCTGAAGAGCACTCTGAGGATTTCCGCCTGGACCCGTTGTTGAATATTCACATTTATCATAATCTTGCTGAAATACTTCCATTGGCAACAAACTGTTGCCCCTCAAAGGAACAGTTTCCAGGTAGCTCTACGGAAATGGCCTCCAAGATACATGGCATTGAAAAGTGTGATCAACATGTAGTGAAGAGGCGAAAACTGAGTGCGAAAGACAACTTTGCCATTGGTTCTGGTAACTTACTTGAAGGCACATCTGAATTATCAGATAATGAACAAAAGTACTTGTCTGCGTTCAGTGATGTATCTTTGAGAACAGCCTGTGACAATATTAAACAGAAGTACTTGTCTGCGTTCAGCTCAAAGCTATCCACAGCTCAACAAGAGTTTAAGAAGTCTTACACACAGGTATATTTCCTCCCTGCTTTTGTGTAGCCCTTTAGGATCCTGTATATATAAATTCTAGAAAAGAACACACTGCATCTTACAATCTAGGACATGCTATGCTAAATAATCAATGTTAGTCTTGGTTTCCCATCTTTTTTTTTTAGGGGTTTGAGCAGATTTAAGCAGGCTAAATAATTTTTGAATCCTTTTCCCTGTATATTTTATTTTTCTATCATTGCTATATTTTCTTTGTATGTTTTAACATTTAGATAAACTCTTTTTGAAGGTTTGTAATGCAATTAGTGAAAGAAAAGATCTAAGTGCAGTTTGGTGGTTGGAAGCCCTTCTTCATTCTGAAAAGAGCAAAGGCTTCTCTAGTGAGTTGACCAGAAAGATTGAAGAGGCCCTCATAGGAACTCTAAACAATTCGAAGTCATCGAGGATTGCGTCCCGGTCAGTAATCATATGGGTTCCCCATATCACTTCTTCTGCATGGCATAAATTTTACCTTTTGCATTTTTCATTTCTTTAGTAGTACCTTGTAGTTGCTGATTAAGATATATTTTGCATCTCAAGAAAACTACGAACAACTACTCATGTTGCCTTATTCTAAATTAGTTCTGATGAACTCCTGCATATACTTTGAGGGAAAGACTATAAAGTCATATGGACATAACAATCTCACATTTGTTATAAGTTCATGTAGATAATCACATATTATGGTAGTTTAGTCGTTATATGACTCAAATATCCACTGAAATTTCATATCCCGTGATGATAGTGTTGGATTGTATATCTATGTAGTGCACAGTCACCTTGTTATCATCATTTCTTAAGTGATCCAGGTCTGACCATCGACTGAATGATAACAAAACAGAGAATATTACAATGATTGGTTTCATAGAAACACTGTGCGACCACCATCTAATATATTAGTGTAAAGTGAGAATCGCATAATTTTTCTGAATGTATTGAAGAAATTTATGTTTTCCTGATCCAAATGTGGGTTGCCAAATTTTTTATTAAAGCCATAACTTACTGGAGGCAGAAGTTCTTCTGTATTAGAAGTGCTTAAGGTTTGAATATGATGTTGGAATTTTGATTGCAATGTTTAAGGCTGTCAATGGCTAGCCAATTTTTGACGCTACAGTGATGCATCATGTATGCATCCTTTTTACTCTAATACATAACTATATTCAGCACTAGCTAAACATTAGAATTCCTTTGAACTCTTAATTAGTAAGGTGCATATTGTCATTTATTCAGGAGCTCATCTAATTGGCATTTCTTGTTGAAGAAAGATTATGACCTTCTAGTAAACATAATCTATGTTGTCTATGTTGTGTGGATGCTGGTTAACTTTTTGTCCCTTTCATATAGTTTCCAAAGTATAAGTGGTCTGAAGTATCATATACAGACTGGTTTGGACCAATTAGAAGCATCTAGGAAGCTGTTACTTGATCGACTCTTAGAAATTGATCAGACGATGGAAAAGCCAAAGGAGGAGGATATTCAAAGCGTGAGATACTGTCGAAATTGCAAGGCTTATGATGATGGTCCCCTGTGTGTGCTCTGTGAAGTAGATGAGTTGTTTCAGGTTTGTTACTTGTCTTTTCATGTCCTTGTTGATTTCTAGTATGATTTAAATATGTTGGACAGTATTTACGATTTCTGATTTCTTTACCAGGGTTATGAAGCAAGGCTCTTTCGTAGTGAAAAAATATGCGGGGGGATGGCTACATCAGCTGAAGAGGCTGTGGATTTGCAGAAGAAGAACTCTGCACTTAATCGTTTTTATCAGAATCTGTCGCAGCCAAATAAAGATTTAACGTCACCCTGTTATAAAGAATCGAAGAAGAGAGAGAGAGATGTTGGAAAAGTTGTGGTCAGTTATTTTATCTCGCTCTACTACTTTTGTTCATTCTTAAAGGGTGCTAAAATGCATCCGTTTTTTGTTTATAGTTGAAATGATACTGGTTGGACTGAAATTTCTTCCTTTGGTTTTACTTCAGTCTCTATTTTGACTAGCTCAAAAAGTATTATTTGTGGGCTTTGCTCATAATACAGTGCAACTCTTAAATTCCCTTATCATCTAAAAACTTTTGAAGGCATATTTGTTCCCTACCTCTGCTTCTGCTTGTGATCTATAAAATAATGTCCTAATTTAATTTTTCACATAATGAAGATGCCTAGTTAACTTGAATTTGTCATATCCAATACATGTAAGATTAACTTAAGTTATGGACATTATTTTTTAATCACTGTCCAGGACCACTGACAATTGTGTTTTATACTATTTGCTCCAAAGTGCAAAAAAACCTTCAGTATCTTTGTTTTGGTTTGATCAATATACTTTGGGAATATGCTTGTTTTTTCTTAAGCATCAGATGATATGTATATACTTTGTTTTGGTTTGATAGGTTTCAAAATCTCCATCTGAATTAGAGGTCGTTCTTGGAGTTATAAAAAGCCATTGCAAGGCCCAAATAGGGAGGGAAGGTATATCCGAAGCCACCAAACACCTACAGATTCTTGAGGTATGTCCTGATTTATAGTATTCTTTCAGCTCACAACTATTTAACTGCCAGTTCACAACTATTTGACTGCAAGTCTGTAACTAAGCACTCCTGTAGTTGATAGAAGGAAGAGAACCTACTCATACTAGATTATATTTTCTTCTTCGGAATGCTAATTATCCCTTTAGATCTTTCTAAGAGCCTTCAGCTAATAGTATTGCAAGCAAGCTTTGATAAAACTGATCTTTTTTATTTATTACCTGGTTAAGGGCATGCGCAAGGAGTATGGCCATGCGAGATCGTTGGCAATAGCCCAAGCCCAAATTCTACAAGCTTATGATGAAATTAATATGGCAACCTCAAGATTGCGCCTGGCAGAAAATGAGAATGATAAATCTCTTGATGCTTTAAGTGAACATGACTTACCTTCAGCTAACGTCCTATACACTAGCGACAAGTTCACATCCTTGCAGCAGTTGTCTTGCATAAAAGGGAAACTTCGCTATTTAAAGGTACAAACACAAATCCATTTTTAACCATTCATGAATTACCTCTGTAGGTACTAACTCTATTTTATTGTTCCTAGGGTCTGGTACAAGCTAAACAGAAGACGCCATTGGAAAGTCCAAATCATTCCTCAGTAGCTGAAGAGGCAGCCACCATGTCAACTTCTACCGAACAGAAAAATGAATGCATACTTACTGGTGATAAAGAAGCATGCCCAGTTTGTCAAGAAACATTAACCATTCGAAAGATGGTTTTTCCATGTGGGCATGTTACATGCTGTAAATGTGAGTGTTCACCATACCCTCTCCACAATATGATTTTTGTTTCTACTTTGATCAATCATCTCCACAATACGATCATGCCTCAATAAATAGGACAATATACCTGGATCACTTCAAAAAGACTCTTCACATGCAAATATGAAGTATGGCCTAAAAAGGCCAAGAATGCAAGTCTGTATATCTGAAAATGTCACACCAATGTCTGGTTGAACAAAAATTTCATTCAGTAGAGTGAATGTATTTTTCCCTGAACCCTTATGTGATTCATAAGTGCCAATCATCATGTATCTATGTCTACATCCTGCTAATTGCGTTTTGTCCTTTTATTATTATTTATTGGAGTCTCTTGACTATTATGCTTTATGTTCTCTAAAACAATTTTAAAAATCATCAAAATTCAAGTTCACATCTTCTCCTGCTAGGTTTATTTGCAATTACGGAGTGGAGATTACTTAATGATAAGAAGGTTCAAGATAAGTGGGTAAAATGCCCAACGTGTCGACAACATACTGATGTTGGAAATATTGCTTATGCTGATGATGGACAAAGTGAATCTTCTCGTTCTTCTATGCTTCATGCAACCCAAAGTCGTGAAAAGGGTGAAGCATCTATTACAGTTAAAGGTTCATATGGTACCAAGGTACTCCTCCTACTACAGCACTGCCTTGTATAGCATAAATAATTTTCATGGCATGAAATTTGAGGCAATTTTATTATTCATGTGCTTCGTCAATTCGTCAACGATGAAAACCAATGAAAGCTGCCTGTGTAATTCTATAATGGATATTTCAGTTTCAACCTCTTTTCATTCAAGCACCATGATTTACTGATTGTATTGCATGGGGATTCAAGTTTCAATCGCTAGAGTGGTTACCAGTTACCAGTTACCAGTTACCGCATCATGTGATCATGTGCAGCAGACTTTAAATTAATACTTTAATAGTTCATCCTGCTCATTTGAATTTGGAATTTGATGCTATTAATGTGTCCTTAATTTTTCAGTCTAGCATAGTTGCCTGACCCGAAAACATATATATATATATATATATGTCTAGCATTTTCTTCCCTGGAGAAAAGAATTTCCCTTGCCATTTTATTACTATAATTTGGGTCAGCACGTTTGGATTAATGTTCATTTGTGGGGACATTGCGAAGATTGAAGCAGTCACGAGAAGAATCCTCTGGATAAAGACTACAGATCCAGAGGCTAAAGTCCTTGTTTTCTCAAGCTGGCATGATGTCCTTAATGTATTGGAGCATGCCTTCACTGCTAATGGCATTACCCATATTCGGATGAAAGGAGGAAGGTAAGAGGATCTGTCAAACAGCTTGTTGGGGACTTGAATCATGAATGAACTTGGACTTTCTTGTCTTCATTTTTCTTGATAATCTGGCTCTGTAAGTGCAGGAAATCACAAGTTTCCATTAGCGAATTCAAAGGAGAAAAGAGAAGCACGAAAGGAAATCACAAGATGCATGGCCAGGAACCAGACGTAAGACCTGTTCAAGTATTACTGCTCTTAATTCAACATGGAGCTAACGGCCTCAATCTTCTAGAGGCGAAGCATGTTATTCTTGTTGAGCCACTTCTCAATCCAGCAGTAGAAGCACAAGCAATCAGCCGGGTACACCGAATCGGACAGAAAAATAGGACCATAGCTCATCGTTTCATAGTATGTGTCTCTCTTTCTGATTCTTTAAATAAGGGAACTTTGCGTGCAACAATACACGTATGTAATCTCTCATGTTATTTTTGTGGTGTTAGGTTAAAGGCACGGTTGAAGAGAGTATATATAAACTCAATCAGAGCAAGAACACCACTGCCTTCATTAACGGGAACACAAAGAATCAAGATGAACCTTTTTTGACATTAAAAGACATTGAATCCTTATTTGCAACAGCACCACCCGCTGTACCAGAAGCTGATGAAAAGCCAACTGAGGGTTCCGATGAAAAGGAAACTGAGAGTCTAAGGCATTTGCCTCCTTCTGTGGCTGCTGCTATAGCAGCTGAAAAGAGACAGAAGGAGCAGCATGCGTGTTCTTCATGAGGGCTCTCACCAATTTATTCCATTCATCAAAAGCAGGAAGAGAAAAAAGGCATTTTGTTAGGCGTTCTAACCATCTCTCTGTTTGACATTAAAAGACATTGAATCCTTATCCCGCTGTACCAGAAGCTGATGAAAAGCCAACTGAGGGTTCCGATGAAAAGGAAACTGAGAGTCTAAGGCATTTGCCTCCTTCTGTGGCTGCTGCTATAGCAGCTGAAAAGAGACAGAAGGAGCAGCATGCATGTTCTTCATGAGGGCTCTCACCAATTTATTCCATTCATCAAAAGCAGGAAGAGAAAAAAGGCATTTTGTTAGGCGTTCTAACCATCTTTCTGTTTAGAATTTTATATTCAAAACTATTATGCTCATGTATATATGGGATTTTTTCATTAATGTTGCTGTAAATTTGTTAGATGTGTGATGTTAATCTTAGTGTAAATTTGTTAGATCTCTCTCTCTCTCTCTCTCTCTCTCTCTCTCTCTCTCTATATATATATATGTGTGTGTGTGTGTGTGTTGTGTAAAAAGCACCTCTGTTTCGTGGGTTTCAGGTTATTCAGCTAAAGTAGAATCCTTTTCGGTTACAAATTGATTTGTCAACTCGAGACCCAAAAAGTATTATTGGGTTTATCCACATCATCTTCATATTCTTCAAGGAACTGTGACACATTTGAAAATACAAAACTTTGAATTGTCTGTACTTTGAATGTTTCGTTCCTCTTCACAAGTTGAACAAGATTTGCAATCAAACCTACCTATTCTGTATGAGTGTGAAGCACTCGAACGTAACGCATTTGAATTTGGGGATGGGAGAACAAATGGCGGCCACAAAGCCGTGGCCTTCTTTGACAAGCAAAAGGACTCAGAACGTCTGACGTGGGCCATGACCCTTTGAAAAGCGTGCCTCTTGTTTAAAAGAAAGCACCACCGAACTCTCTGTAAGCATCATCTCTAATTCCAAACGATCCTATGTCCACCATGTCACACGTGCCTCCCCCTACTTGTCACGTGTCCGCTACGGACACGTGGAGCAACATAAACTACATCAACCTCTCCCCACTCTGACCTCTATATATTCAAGTCCAAGCACCCCAATCTCATAAACCAAACATCCAAACTAGACTAGGGTAACGATGGAGCTCTCTCTGTCACACAAAAACTCACAACTTTTGCTCTTCTATCCCCATACACAAAACCAGAGACCCTTCAACTCTCAACCCTTCTTGGGGATTGAGACTTAGGCCATGGCAGAATCATGGGTTAAGCTTAATGCAGCAAAGATTGGATCACAAGAAATCAACATCAGCAGTGGTGGTTCGATGTGCAGACACCGGTTGTTCGTCGGGGCCGGTGAGCGAGATAGAAGGAGAGCTGGAGGCGGAGATTCGACCAGAAGACGGAGCAGAGGAGTGGCTGAGAGTAGGGAGGCTGAGAGAGAAGTGTGGAGACAGAGGAATGGTGGAGCTGTTGGAATGTTTGGAACGTGAAGCCATCATGGGAGAAGATGAAGGCAAGGAACCCAATGACTACAACAGAAGGGCTCAGATCTTTTATAAGAGTTCCAGAGTTTTCCAGGCTCTCAAGGAACGTAACCAGTCTTGATATTCATGTCCAATCTTCATTACAATGCAACGATTGTATTGATAAATTGTTATTTAAGGAATAAAAAATGTTGTCTCTTCTTGCGGCATATTTCAATTTCAAGCAATATTGTTCACATAAAGTTGTAAAAATAGGCACATTCATTGTTTAAAACTTACCAATTTTCTAAGCTTGAGGTGATTTCTGTGCAAGTTTCTTGGAGCTCCAAAGAAATAACACATTAACACAGCAATATGAATTTTCACCAAAAGAAGGAATTACCAATAGACTGAAATAAACGCGTCAATTCAATTAATAAAAAGCAGTGCTCCAAACAAATTAGGCCTAACAACTCTAAAAGAAGAAAACAATATTAAAAAAATTCTACGTACTACAATACTCAAATGGGAATGATCCCATATGGTCTGACTGGCCTAGAGCGAGCACAACCACCGTAAAACTGCTTCACTAAAATGTGGCCACAATTCCTACAAGACTCACTAACAGAACTTCCAACGGTTGTTGCAGTTTACACATGTTACATATGTTGTCATAGGTTCATCGGCACTCCTGGTCTGCATTTGGTAATAGGTGGTCTTCCTGTGCCCGCATCGACCGCATTTGAATTGATCGGTTGTAGCTTTTGGCGCACCTCCACGCTCACACTCAAACAAGGCTTTTTGTTCAAGCTTTTTGTTCTCCTCCTGCCTCTGATCGCTTGCCATTTCCGCCGTTGACATGTCCACCAGCCTCTCTGCCTCGATGTCTCCGAGCAGAACCTTTCTACGGAAATCTGGGTTCTTTTGGTCCTTGAGGTTGAAGATTAAAGATCGATACTTTGCCTTCTGGGCACCAGTGGAACCACCCCAGTGCTCAAAGAGCACAGATTCCACAGTCACAGCAACTCTAATAGGATCAGATGCATTCACATAATCTGCAAATCTTTCGTCAGCCTCCTGAGAAACCTTGGACAAAGCCTCGTGCAGCATTCCCCTTACTCTGTCCCGTGCTGTATCATTAGACTTGATCATAGATGTTAACTTTGGGGGAGCAGAGGAGTTCAGTGCCGGTTTCTTCACTTCTTTGGCTATCTTTTCAACCTTAACACTCTCTGCTGAAGCGGCTTTCTCTGTCTTGTCAGCATTAGCATTTTGAACCTTTCTCTCTGTCTTGACAGTTTCAGAACTATAAGCTTTGTCAGAGCTTGGTTTAACACCTCGATCAACCTTCTTAATCTCAACAGGTTCCGCCTTTGAAACCTTCTCTACCTTCACAGCAGATGTCTTCTGAACCTTCTCAGCCCTGGGACTCTCCGCACTTGGAGACGCACGTTTTAGAGAGTCTATTCTTTCCAAGTTGCCGTTTTTCGCATCTTTGTTTGCTTCCTTGATAACAATCCCTTTCCATGTATCAATCAGGGCAGAAGAAAATGTCTGGATTTTCTTTCTGGGATGTTTTGTGAGATGTCGAAGACGCTTTCCAACCTGGAAAATTGCAATCAAAGTTCAGACCAAACCTCAAATCTTATTTAGCAGGTAAGCAAATCATACGAATTGCAGTACAGTGAATTCAACATGAATTTTTAAACCAAGCAACAACTCAAAAGCATTAGGCATTGCAGCAGTATTAACCACTAAACATACAACCCCTATGCGGATGTGTGTATACGAATACCCATAGATTTTGGGCCCTAATTGGATCAAAGACCTAAAAACCAAACAGAAAATTGTCTGGGGCAGGCAATAGCCGTGACATCTTGATAGAGAACTTCAATTTATGCTGCTAATATCTAGCGTCTAAGAGTTAAATTTGCATATTATAGTCACGAAAGAAGTTAAACCAAGGAATTAGAAGCAAATGTGATGTTTTAAATCCGGAAATTGCAGCTTGGTTTCTTATGGGAGTTAAAATTCTGAATGATACAGTTCAAATTGTTTCAGTCCACCAAGTTTCTTCTATAAAAAAAAATTTAAAAATTATATAAATTTAAAAATAAAAATTAAAAAAATTAAAAAAAAACTTTCAGATCCAAATTTGATTCCGATAATTAAAAGCCTTTTGATGAACCAAAGAGAGCACAATTATTTAGAAATTGAAACATGCTGCAAACCTATAAACGCCAAAACAAGGATAACAGAGGAAGAAATTAATCAATTAATTAAAAAGAAAAAAAAAAAAAAACATACTTGGGTTGAGATGAGGAGTTGATAAGTGACGGGAAAATTCTTGAGCTGCTCCAAGGCATCAAGGCATTGGCTTTCCTCGGCTCCTCCGTCACAAGACGTGGCGGCGTCCGCCGATTTCTTCACCGCTTCGAACAACTCCAACAGCTCCTTCTCCATCTTCCCCAATTCCCCCTTATTTTTTCTCTCTTCAATCCCGTAAAAATTGAGCTCAAAGATCAATACTTTGATCACTTATTCAACCAAAAACAAAAACCCAACAGCAATTAAATCGAATTGAAAGGAAGAATTGGAAAACCTAGATAGAGAGAGAGAGATCGTTGTGATGAAAAAACGAGAGAGAGAGAGACTCTGTGACAGTCCGTCCTCTCTTTTATTTTGCTGCCGATAAAATTTCCTGTTCTGTTCAGGAGAGACGCGAAAAAGACGTTAACACTATTTAAATCTCTCGGAGAGCGAAGATCGGACGGCTGATGTGAGGACACGTGTGATTGATGATAGATAGCATCACAGAGGACCTTTTTACTGGTCACAAAGACTCAGTTTCTTAGATTTAGGGTTCGGTTTGGTTGTTTGGTTCTGTTTTTGGTACCCTTTTTTTTACTTTTCATAATCGAGTTTGGCGCGTCAACTTACGCGCCTCCTCTTTTATTCTACCTACCTACCTACCTACCTAGCTAATATTGGAAAAGAATTTAGAATTGTTACCAAAAAAAAAAGAATTTAGAATAATAGAATCCACACATTTGAGTTCGGTGTGTACTGTGTACTTTGCGGCTTTTTCCCTTTTCCTTTTTATTTTATCCTTATTTCTTTTATTTTTAATAACTTTTTTATTTAAATAAATTAGAAAAGAACTTTACTTTTGCTTTCTCCGTTGGTGGGCTTCCAATTTGGGAGCGAGGACAAATGGCGTTTCTTATGATGTATATGGGCTTGGTCTCCAAGCTACGGCAATGACCCAAACACAAAAACATTGGTATTTTGGGCATTAAAGTTATCTCTGCACCCGAGGTCTTGTGTCCAAAATCCCTCTCCCCCAATATCGTCTGTATGTATGTATGTATGTAGCGGGAAAGAAACCAAAGCAAATCAACAAAGCTTTCCTGTTACGGAGAAGGGCTCATAGCTAATATTGTGGGCTTGTTCGTCTTATAGAATTCCATATGTTTAAACAGAAAGCAGAGAGTAAAATTGCAAGAATGGCATAAACAAGAACCAGGAATAGTGCAAAGAAAGGGTTTGCATGTAATTAACAATTAAATTAAGTACGAAACTACACGATTATTATTCGCCTAAACTCTATCCATTGTAGTCTCATCAAAACAACATTTCCCATATGGTCATCAGTCTCATCAAACAGAGTTTTACCAGAATGTTCAATTCCATTTTCACTTGTCTTCAGGCTCCGGCTTCTCCAAAAAGGTCTTCCTCAGCCAATCAAATGGCTGCAAAAATTCATAGAATAACAAAATATTAGACAAATACGATTTAACTAATGATTTAAGAAGGTAGAGTTGCAGTGATGTTCATGTACACATGGATTCTGTGAAAGTGCAAAACATCACCGGAGCTTATAAACACTCCATCATGACCTGCTCCTGTAATCTCTAAGTCAGTCAGAGGAGTTTTTAATATCAAAAACCTCAAACATTATCCACATAAATCCCTCCAAAGATCTCCGGCAATGAAGCACGAGTGCATGTGTGTGCGAGCGTGAAGCTATCGATTGGTGGAAAAATTAAAGAAAATTGGCAAGGAGAACAATCGAAATGGATGCTTGCACATCAAAATTTAAGATGGATTTCATCTAAAGAAAGCTGACATATCAAAAGTCTAATTTTGATAGCCCAAGCACAGCTGCTGAGCAAGTTGCATTTCATCTACAACAAGAACAAGCGACCCCCCGGACCCGGATCCATTTGACATGACTAAAATTATGTGCTGATAGTTTTAATTATTTTCGTTTCTTCCTAAAATTATAGGTTGCCCTTTCATACATAGCAAATGAAAACAAGTGTCTAACTGTGCTACCAGATATGTCTGAAGAGGAAAACAATTTCTCATCTGTCCAAAATTATCAGAAAATCCACAAAAGGTTTCAGCAAAAAGAAAACTACTCAATCAGAAAACACATGCATCAGAGCTTGATCCCATTGAATCGAGATTTAACCAAAAATTATAGCAAAAATAATTTGCAATCACATAAACACTGTCAAATCAATAGTTGAATTAATTCGTCTTCGTGCAAATCCTCTGAAAAAGGAAAGCCTTTTTGACATGCTTTGATTATATTTTACACACAAAGAATGATGATTTATATTCAAAAAAAGAAGAACATATTAGGCGCGATCTAATAGAGGCCATGGACAATCGAAGGAGAAGAAGAAATGAAAGAGAGGGATTGATTGACCTGGACGAGCCAAAGAGCACCGGTGACGGCAGCGATACCCCACCCGGCAGCGGCTTGGAGATCAGTGGTATGGGGACGATGCCTTGACTTCATGAACCTGAAAGCAGTCAATTCACCCGCCATTACTCTCCTCTGATTTTTGAGTCGTCCTCACTTCTCACTCCTCAATCCTCAATTCTCAGCCCTAACCCTAAAATCACCCAATTAATGCTCGAATCTTTGTTCCTCAGTTCGCACAATCTGCCAAATCAATGGTGGGTTTCGTGTGTAAATAATAAATTCTGCGTTCGCTGTAACAGTCATTCATCTGCGGCCGTCGACTATTCTCATCGTTGATTATCTGCCGTTGGATTATTCTCATTTCATGGGACCCTGCTAAATCGCTAGCCTAGTAAATAGTATAAACGTATAATATTTTCTTATTTTCCATTATCAGGTAAAATTATTTATTTTCTTTTTGTTCCTTTTTTTCCCAATTTTTAGGAATTAATTTGACCTTGTAAAATTCTGTTTGAAGGCGTTAAGCAAACTGAAAAACAGAGAGCTTAATGTGGAGAATTGCATTGCAACACTTCAAATGCAGGCTAAGCCTGAGCCGAAACAAAACACAAAGTGTTTTCAAGGCCTGACCGTTATCATTCAACATTTCCATAAAATGTATCCCTAGTCAAAAACACTCAAGAAGATATAGAACTAGAACTCATATTTTCAAAACATTTCCCTATTTAAATTGAATTTGAGAGTTGAGTACTGCTCTGCTTGACACTATCCGGTTTACGACCCTTGTCTGGGCCGCCGATTACCCCCCATGTCTCAAATTGCCTTTGTCGGGCTCTTGCCCTCTCCTTCTCTTCATCAGATTTTGACGAGTAACAGTATGGACAAGAAACTCCATATTCCCACTGAGGAGACTCCATATCAGCATCACTAACTGGTTGCTTACAACCATAGCATAACTTGTGAGTTCCTTGTGCTAACCCATGCTCAACTGATACCCTCTTGTCAAAGACAAAGCACTCTCCCTCCCACAGGCTCTCTGTCTCTGGAACTTCCTCAAGATACTTCAGAATTCCACCTTCTAGATGATAAACCTGAGAAAGATGGATATAAAATCAAATAATCAGCAACACAGTTTTTAACCTTCACAAACCAGTTCGTGTCAAGAAATAATCTTGACACTCTAGATTGAGACCAAAATTTGTAGCACAAAATTCACCTCTTCGAAACCTTTGCTAAGGAGAAAACTTGAAGCTTTCTCGCATCTAATGCCCCCAGTACAGTACATGGCAACTCGCTGAGGTGTTTTTGGTTTTGAGATCTCTAGCTGGTTTTCGGTGCTTCCATTTGCACCATAGACTTCCACTTCTGAATGCCCATTCTCAGGTTCAGAAGGTTGAAACTCATCCTCTACCCAAGAGGGGAACTCCCGGAATGCTCTAGTACGAGGATCAACTGCCCCCTTGAACTTCCCTATTCTAGTTTCATAATTATTGCGCACATCAATAACTACCTGGATAAGTGCGTGTGTCAGAATTGAGGCAGTGTAGGTCAACCCATATCTCAGTGCATTCATTTATTTCTACATAGTACATACTACATGATAATATCATCAGCAGCAATTCATTCATGCGAAGTGAATATAATAATAAAACAAACACTACATATGAAAATGTAGACAATTCTGCCATGTAAAAATTTGTACATTTAAAGTGTTACATTTTGATATTGATGCTAATTTTTTTAAACAAACTATGATGATATTCCAGCATTTATCAAAACTTTATAAAAATACTGTAAATTCTTGGGGTTCAATGTCCAGGTGTTAAAAATCATGATTTTGTTAGAATCAAAACCAAGTCATCAAGGTCAACTTTTCCAATGTACTTGGTAAAGCTGGACAATATACTGCAAGTCTATACAGACTATACTCAAAATACTGAACTCAAAAGCAATAAGACCATTATACATTCTGCATATCAAAGAAATTTGATTACAGCTCACCCGCAAACGAAGAAACCAATATAATGAAGAAAGTACTCACTGTATCTGGATCACTAATCAATGCATTCCAATCCCTTGGACTCACATACTTTCCAACCTTCTCAATTGGTGATACAGCCGGCATTCCAAGACTAACAATCTGCTTAAACATGTGCGAGAAGAAAATTAATAGTTAGAACCACCTCACAAATGAGAACACCCCACAAGTTCAAAATAAAGTTTGTTACATTCAATAACCCATACCTCCTTCTTCAACTTGACCCTCACATGATCCCATCTGAAGGGTGCATCTTCCCCTGCTGCCAGAGGAGAACTGCTGGTGTGTCCATGATGGATTGCTTCCTCCTCGGGGCTCACAGGTGATTCCACTCTTCGTAGTCCCTTGAGGCCGTCATCACTTTGAATGAACGCAAGAACTTTCTCCACTGATTCTCGGGTCCCACATATGCTGCCGTTGATGCCTTCTGGTGCAAGTATGATACCACCTGAAACACGCTGGACATGATCAGCTTGGTGAGGTACGGACTAGACAGTACATAAGCTCTGGATGAAAGAGTAAACAGAATCAAATAATAAGACATGGTGATAAAAGGTCCTGGATATTCGAAGCCATAAAAAAATGAAAATGCAATTATGATGCAGGCTTTTGAGAATTGCTAAGCACCACATTAAGATTTCCAACAATAAATTGATAACAGAATGTCACAAACCGGACTTTAACATATGCTAATTAGCCAAAACAAATTAAGTTCGAAATTTGCTAAGCTCACTCAAACTAACCCAACAATGCCTACAGACTTAAAATTACTTCCACTAAAGAAAAGCACCACATAAATTTAAAAATTCATGGAATTCAACCAATAACAAACTAAACAAGTAAAGAAATAAAGAAATGTAGATTAAAAATGTGTACCAGTTCCTCGCAGAGCAGCTTCAGGGGTTGCCGCAAACGAGCATGGTCAGGAAAATCAGCAAACTTGTAGAAGGACACCACCACGAGAATTTGAGAATCCGACTTCGATTCTGGTGAACTCGAAATGGGGACGGGACTGGTTTGGCCAGAGAAGCACCTTGAGAGCGTCATGCTTTGAGGGACGCCGTGAGAATCACAGAGTAAAATCCTGACGGGGTTAAAGAACAGTTGAGGATGGCGATTAGACGGTTCGGAAATTGACGAGGTGGGGTGCAATCTAGGGTTAGGGGTTATGGAGCGCAGTGAAGGTGACGATAGCATCCTCAGTGAGAGTGATGGAGGTGCTGTACACCTTAGCATAGAGGTTTTTTTTTTTTTTGGGTCTGCACCTTAGCGTAGAGTATACTGCTGGAGATTTCTGTATTTGGACTCGATGGCTGAATTTACAATTATGTCCGTGAATAATATGAGCGGGACAACGTGGCCTGTGGAGATTGCGTTGGCTGCGTGGCTTTATCCAATCACGGCGTCGTATATTTATAGCGCGAAAGGACAAAATAGACTGAGGTCAATTCGCGAATCTGGAAAATAGGTAACGTCGATTCTGCCCTGATTCGCTCCTACATCCAACGATCCCAAAGCCATCTGCCACATCCAACGATCCAAATCGCGTCTGCAGAGCCACCATTAACTGGTTAAATACACTCTCTGTGGCTGCGTTGCGTATGTTAAAACTTGGTATTACGCTTAATCAAACTATGATCAGCAAAATGAAGACGTTAGTAATAATGTGTGCAAATTCTCTTTGCTAATTTTTTCCCTCATATTAATTAACATGATGCGTACATATTTTCTTGAATGACTCAAGTAGCTCGTATCATTAATGAAAATTTTAATGAGTCAAGATACATTTAGTGTTACTATCAACCAAATGTGAAAATAGGACTCGTTTTTGAAATTCAACAACAATCCTGAGGACAGAAATATCGATAATTAAAATGTGTCACATCAACACCTTGATTTATTCAAGAAGGAATGACTTTTATTTCTCAATGATAAAAACAAATTCCTTCAAATTAAGGACTACAACACTGAATCATGTAGGCAGTCTCTTTATCTATTTATAAATTATGACTCTTAAGATTCTAAGTTAACTTATTTTATAATACTTGCCCTTACGAGAACTCTAACGACTCCTATAATGCTTTCTATAAATATATATTTGCGAAAGTAAGTTAGTTTGTAATAAAATAATAAATAGGAAAAACAAGCCAATTAGACCTAGGGATGAAGGGCTGGTGGGAGTTAGAATTTATAATATACTTTTCAAAAGGGTGAAGGGCTACACGTTAAAAGCGATGACCCTAAGAATACGGTTTGGTTGCATTATTTCTATAGGGAAATTTGGCCACATCCATGTTAGAAACTAGGGTTCCATGGCAACTATATGTAATTGTGTAACATTTAATTTGCTTTAATATTCAGATGAAAAAGTCCACACACATGGCCCAATCAAAAGATCCCAACTAAGACCTTAGAAAGCAATGTTTAGGATGAGTTGCAACTTGCATGTGACACTACATAAATTCCAATGCAACTTGTTGTAGTTAATGCTTATAGATTGTGTGTGTTTTTTTTTCTCTTTCCAATATATATAATTTCAAAATTATCTTCCCATATTAATTATATATTTTTTTTTAAATAAGGAATAGTCTAAATTACAAGAGAGAAGATAGCTTTTCTCACACACACACTACTTAAGGTGTCATGGAAGTTCGAACTTGAGACCACTAGTCTGCAACTTAAGGCTATATTTCATTGGGCAAGATCTTGTTGGCATACTATGTACTTTTTTTTAGTACAAGTGATAGTCTAAACTAGGGAGGGGATGTCTCTATCTCTCTCTCACACACATGCACACATGTACACACAACTATGATGTTGTGAGAATTCAAATTTGAGACCTCCTACGAGTCAATACTCTTTTCCACTATGCTAAATCTCATTGACCACATACTATGTACTTAAAAAAGCATAAGCATGGCTCTTTAGCTTTAAAAATTATGGTTAGAAATTTTCAAATGCTATTATTAGGGTTATGAAAGTTGATTAGTGAACAAAAAATCATATTAAAGATTAAGATAACATATTATAATAAAAGTATAGCTAGCCAGAATCTGATTAGTGGATATACATTGAATAACTAATCACACTTTATTGTACCAAATTTTTTTTTTGAAAGATAGTAAAATAGTAGCTAGCACACCCTGCCAGGTGGCTTGAAAATGAAAGCTCAATGCTGTCAGCTTTACATCACTACCATGACGTCAGCTCAGCCAATGTAAGCATTTCATTCGAATTTTCTCTTTTACTTTTAAATTATATGGCTTTCAGCTCCTTCCTTTCATCTTCCACTGAATTGCTTCCCTCTTTCCTTTTCTCATATCATAAAAGCCATATCCCCTCCTCCTCACATCCCATCCAGACACACCCATTTCAGATTTTCATTTTTCACACAAAAACACAAACACCAGCACCAAAAAAAAAAGGAAAAAAAAAAAGAAAAAGAAAAAAGAACAGAGCAGCCTAATTAAAAAGCCAAATGGGAAGCAACCATAAGAGACTGATCAAGGAGCTAGTTGAAGGGAAGAAGACGGCAACTGAGCTTCAGATGCTGCTTCACAAGCCCTTTGGAGATCATGGGTCGGCCTCAGCTGAGGAGCTTGTGGTGAAGATCATGACAAGTTTTACAGAGAGTCTCTCTGTTTTGGCTGCTGAGAAGAAGAACCCAGGTGATGGCCATGAAGATCACCAGTCTGGTGCTTTTGGCGAGGTTTATCAGATCAAACCGGAGCCTTCCCATTCACATTGTGACGACCGGAGCTCTGGAGATTCCGGCGAGAGTAGGAAGGTGCAGGGTTCCAAGGATCGGAGAGGTTGCTACAAGAGAAGGTACTGATTTGAATGATCTCTCATATCTGAATAATTGTTTGCCAGTTTCTGTTTTCTTCTTCTTCTTCTTGTGGTTTTGTTTTTTTGGGTTATATTGTCATTTTACTAAAAGATTTGGAAATCTCTTGCCTTTTGGGTTAAGGAAGATATGTGATATGACAAGGAGTTGGATATTTATGCCTAGTTTTCCAGCATATTTGTTGAGCCTTTATCTTTGGGACTTTCTTTTATAGCAAATCTCAATTTTCTTAACACAGTTAATTACGTGTTTCACTGTTTTTGCTTCTGTGGTTTGACCTGGCTGTTTCATCTTCTTGGTTGCAGAAAGACTTCCCAATCATGGACAACAATCTCTTCTGCAATTGAAGATGGCCGGGCTTGGAGAAAATATGGCCAAAAGGAAATCCTCAATGCTCCATATCCAAGGTTAGGTTTTACTTTTTTTTACTCTAAAAAATGAATAAATTCCCTTTTGGCCCATGCATCATCTCACTGTTAAAAATATAAGTTAGCCCACCCCTTACACCCAAGTTCAAATTCCCTTTCCAGTAGACAAAGATTGTAACAGCTTAGGGCCGGGGATGAAAATACCATCCCATCTCCGGCCCTATCCCATCCTAATTCCGTCCCATTGAGGGACTTGTCTAAATCTACGGATTAGATTAAGTTAGAGTATATTTTCACTCGTATAAAAGAATAAGGGAATCCGAAACTGCAAACGAAAGGAAGGAATTGTAACAACCAAAGTTGCGTTCCCATTTCAGTCCAAAGAAAAAAAGTTGGGTTCACATTACACGTCTGATGGGATGACATACACATAAAGTTTATCTTCTATTTTCCAAATACCTTAAGCCACATAAAGTTAAAATAGCAGGCCCCAGCAATTATTGCAGCAGTGCTTATTGAAAGCCATTAAAGAAACAGAGGAACCAAACATGCATAGACTTTTATCAATAAAGAACTTTACAAAATTCCATACCTAACAGAAAACAAAAACTGAATTCTATTTATGCTTACTGATTCTGTGTTGGGATTTTTTCCTTTTTCTTTTTCTCTTGGTAATTACCACAAAAAGCCTAACATATTTATCTCATGGACTTTGGTTGACAGAGCTTACTTCAGATGCACACGCAAGTATGATCAGGGCTGCAGAGCAACCAAACAAGTCCAGCAAGTCCAAGACAACCCTCGCCTGTACCAAACCACATATATTGGCCAGCACACATGCAAAAGCATGGTCCCTCCACAGATGATCATAGGCTCCTCTGATCATTGGGAATCTCAGACTGTGAGCTCAGAATCCGAGACCCCAAACAAGCAAAACCATGATTTCCTTGGCTCATCAGCAATTCCCATTGTAAAACAGGAAGAATACAAGGAAGGGACACCAACACCAAGTGACCTAACAGACAACCTTTCCTCATTGGAGACTAATCATTTGTGGTCTGATTTCAAGGATGATTTTGCTTTGTGTGACCCTGCAGCAATGTGTGTGTCTACCAAAATGGGGTCTGATAATGAGGATGTGGTTTCAAACATGTACTTGGACATGGATTTCGTAGTCAAGTCTATCGATTTCGATCGCGATTTTAATTTTGATGAAGTTGAATTTCCTAAGAACTCCTTGTAATAATAGGGTTGTTGATGCTAAGCTAAGCTAGCCCTTTCTTGTAATTTGCTAGATTGATGTCACTTGAGACATGTTCTCACATCATTTGTAATTCCCAGTAGCATTCAATAATGATGTTTATAATCAGTTTTGAGTTAGGAAACTTATGTTTCTCCACATCACACATAACATGAATGGCCACAGGATACAAAATCAAAAGTTTGTAATTGTCTAATTGAGAAGTTCTCAAGTGAAGAATAGAACATCAGATTGATTTCCTCCACATACCTGCTACACTATGACTATGAGATACAAATTTAAATCCCACACACCTTGTTACAAACACCTGTGAAACGTTAATTAATGAACTTTCCTAGAAGTTTAGGTTGACTGACTCTAATGAATTGGTTGATTAATCAGCTCCTGTGGTCCCATTGACTAAAGAACATTACGAGGAAAATTTGGCCAGCTGCTGGCCGAAAGTACTAGCATATCCTGCTACTGGCCTCAGTTTTTCTTGTCCTCTGACTCCCATTTGTTTTCAGCAGAATGGAAAATAAAATCCATACTATTGCTGCTGCTGCTGCCTGAATTGAACATTGCATCAGCCAAATCCACTACAGGAAAGTCAACTTCTTTACCGTAACGCGTGGTGGTGGATGTGCCTACACCATCACCACCGCCATGGTCGCCACCTATTATCCTGCTGCTGCTGCTGCCGCCTCCTCTAATTGGGTTAAAGTCCATGGAAAGCCATAGAGATGCTGTAGGAGGGTCAGCGGTTGTGGTAGTCGCTAGGGTTTGGGCCATACTCTCTTGTGTAGCATTATGATGTTCTGCTGATGGTGGTGGAATTGAAGGTGCAGTGGCTGACATGTGACATGTATGTTCACCTCTGTACATTACTTCAAATGTTAAGGGATCATTGTTAAGCCTCTGGACTTGCTTCTTGGCTGGGCAATTGTAGAGCTTTTGGTGGGTGCACCTATAGTAACTCCTGAAAGAGATGTGTGGTTAATTATTTAATTAATTCATGGTAGTTAATTATGACCCGACATTTAATATAGACAATATATATATATGGCTAGTTGAATGGAACATTCTCAAGTCAATGCTCCACTCTGGACAGAGGTCTGCGCATTTACTAAGGAGCTGATTGATCAGTGGAATTCAAGACCATTTGCCAAGTTCCAGTCAAAACTATTTGAATGCTGACCAAGTCAATTTTGGTCAACCCCATGAATATTTCATTCCGCTAATCATAAACAAAGGTAAAAGCTAGCTAGCATAAAAAATAAAATAAATAAAAATTGACACTAATTAATTGTACCAACTTGAATCAAAGAGCTCCAATCTCTGATAATCACTCACTCAAGCTGGCATATATATAATATAAGCTGGTATATTTTTGAGTTGAATGTGTCAAATAAGCTGTAACCTTCAATCCATTTGAATATGATCCTTTTGTTTAGACAAACAATATCGGTGGAGGGGAAATCGAATACAAAACTTCGGGTGAAGTTCCTTATGTCAATATGAAAAGGAAAAAAAATTAATTACCTTGGGAACCTGGAGCCCATGATCTCCTTCTGACCATATTTTCTCCAAGTGAAGCCATCCTCTGGTGGGATTTCTGTATTTCCAATCCGAGGTGCTGGAACTGTAATTTTGCTGATTAACCCCTGATCCTTCCTATTTAATTAATTAAATGAACACAAAGCTGTTAGCCCAACTGTCCAGAAAGACAATATGTGAACTTGCTTAGCAATTATAACAAAGCTTTTCTTGTGCCTGTAAAACATCAAACATTTGCATGCTTCCAAAACAGTTAGAAAAATGTATTTGGTTCACACAGTAAAAGACAGAAATAGCATATATGCTTTTATATAGGGGTCTTTTTCTGAGAAACAGCTTGGTAATGCTCTTCTGCTTTCTGCACATTTTCCTTAATTCTTCTTCGCAACTTACAAAGGTTGTTTCAAATGACAAAAGCAATAATTCAAGACATTGTTTTTAATTGCATGTGCAAACTAAGATCAAATAGAAAATTTACATAATCTAAGACTACACAGTTACCTTCTTCTTGCTCTTTGTGAGGATGATGAAGCAATGTTCGTGTCAGAAGCTGATACTATATCCATTGCCTGAAGGCCCTTAACCTCTGCATCATCGTCATCGATGCAGCCTCCAATCTTAGCTTCCTTCTGATCAGCTACAAGTTGGGTTGCATAACTAGACCTCAGCCATTCTTGTACATGACTTGTACCAATCTGCTGCTGGTGCACAAGAGTAAGCATGTTGTGCAGACTTGAAGAAGTACTTGGATCTTGACCATACACTCTCTCTCTGGCTGTAACAAATTTCTTTGTGATCTCATCCAAGGAGTTTGAGAGCAAGTTGGGCTGGTTGGCCAAGTTGTGTAGGTTTGATTCGAGGTCTCTGGCTAACTCACAAGCCTGAAGGATCAAAGAAATGGTGGTTTCATCCATGGCTTCTAGCTGCTGTTTTGGTTCTTTTTGGCTGGTCTTTGATTTGAACATGTTATGGTGGTGTGGAAATTTAAAAGGGAGCTGAATATAAGCTTTTGTGAGGCTTCTGTGTTGGTGCACCATTAAGAAAGAAAGGCTGAGGAAATGATTCAATGGTATTTGTGTTTCTTTTACACGGTACAAAAATATCTGGGAAAGTATGCATCTACGACTTGGTCTTGGTCAGATGGTCTCTATTTGGGATTTCAAACCATTCTGTTTCTCTTCCTTTTAGTCTAGAAGAAGACCTTGCTTCATTGAAACCAACTTTGTTGGACCTTTTTTTCTTTCCTTCTGAGGTTTGAAGTTATTAACTTATTGCCTAGAGTATTGAGGAAATTAATTAAAGGAAAATGTTACTCAACTAGTTGCTATGGTAATTTGTGTTTGAAAACCCTTGCCCCGACGTTGAAGGTACCTCCCGACCAATGGTCATCCATTAGTCGAAACTGGACCGTCTCATGGACCAATCAGCGCAGTCAAGATTCCATGGGTCCCATCCGTCGTTTCCATGAAAAAATGTAAGATGAAGAGGTCGAATTTTTTCTGTAATGGTTGCATTGCATGGTGTTATCAATTCACTTATGTTATAACAAGTGTATGAATATATCTATAAAATTTATATCATTAGGTTTATGACATATCAATTATGTCGCTCACTCCTATAATGACACATGAGTTAATAACATTACAGTACAATCAAACCGTGACACGCAAATATTTTGCGACAAAGAAAAATTTTACATGTGTTCACAACTAAAAATCTACCTAAAACGCACCCAAGATTGTTAAGAACAAAAAAAAAAAGCTTCAACACAAGTCCCCTCGCATATTATAACATAATAGGGTATGAATCTTTAAAGCAATCTCATTTTCTTCTCAACTTCACCCTCACCCAATTTTGGTGTGATCAAACCTGACCACCATGCAATTACCACTCTTTATCAAACATCTACCCAGAACCAAACCCTAAAAACCTTCAAGTAGCAAGTCCTGTTGCTGCAAACTCATTCAAAGGTTGACTTCTTTGGGTGCTAAGTAGAATATTGCTATGTCCCTAGCAAGCATGAACAAGGGCATGCCATTGCAACTACCAGGCTTTATCAATTGCAGGTGGCAATAAGCTATGAAAACTAGATACTGAACAAAGAGGGCCCACAAACTATATATATATATATATCAATTGAAAATTAGATGACCAGAATTAGTAATAATCAAGAATGTGATCTTTTGTTTTTGGTTTGAAATTGAAACCCAAAGGGGAAATTTTATTAATCAGAAGAAGACAATGCGCACATAGATGTAGAAAGATATTCAAGTGAGATTTTGATTTCTTCTCCTCTCAGACTCTCAGTGACATTTTCTCCAGAGTTAAGAATTTGGTTACCCAATAAAAAAAATAGAAAAACGAGGCAAGAAATGTTTGTAATTTTCATTTTGATAAGTTATAATATCACCGGAAATGCAAGATGTACATATATTTTAGCCGTCCGGCTAAACTATTGCGTTTTATATATGTAGTATAGCCGGGCGGCTATACACGGCCTTTTTTAAATTTATTTCTCACAAATATTATAGCCGAACGGCTGTATTCGGTTTTATTAATCTTACTAAACAGGGTATAGCCGATCGGCTGCGCCTTATTGTATAGCCGATCGGCTATTTAATATAGCCGTGGCTATACGTATATCTGACATGTAGACGCCTAATATCTAGGCGGGTCCTCTCCTTTTTTTTTTTTTAATAAATAGGATAGCCGGGCGGCTATACTAGATTTTAAAATTGTTTTAAGAAATACTATGCTCTAATATAGAAATAGTAGAGCATGTAAAAACGTGTTTTTTTCTTTCTAAAATTAGTAAGTTTGGAGGGTAAAACTGAAATGGTAACACAGTGTCTGTTTTTACAGGTGAGCCAAATCTTGGAGACTGCTAAAATGCTATGATTCTCATAATTCCGTTTGATTAAACGTTGTCAGAGAAAGTGATACAGAGACAAAGACAAAGATGGGTCACAGAGAAAGCGTCAGGTTTGATCTGTGTTCAAAATGGTATATAATAATTTTGATGCTTATGCACTTGATTATTTTAGCTGCTGCTTCGATCCATGAATACCAAGACGATTCATTTATTCGTCGTTCCAATTCCTTCTTCTTCCATGGAGGAAGTGAAGGTCTCTATGCTTCCAAACTTGACTCTGATGATGGCAAGTCTGCTTCTGAAGATAAGCCCCTCATTGGCAAGTCTTTCATCAGGTAAATCAAAGCTGCCATTTCCCTGTTTTTAGTTTTTGTTTATGAGCCAATGAGCCATGGATGTTCCTGATCTGTTTGTTTTAGGGGAATGAATGATGGGTTCTCTTTATTCTGTTATTGGTAATTGTTTTGATTAGGCAAAAGGGAATTATTTTGAGTTTTTATCTCTTCAAAGCTTGGGTTTATGGATTGAATGTGCAATGCCTCTCATTCAGTGCTTGATTGATTTCTTTCAATAAGGGCTGGCTCTTACCTGCCAGTGCTAGATACCTTGAAATTGAAATCTAGGACAAAAAAAGAATGAATTAAACCCTAATGGCTGTGTTTTGGGGTACCCCTTTTTGTTTTCCTTTTTTCTGTTGGGCTTTTACAAGAAGACAATGAGAGAATGTCACTGATGGCTGCTCTATGGGAAATTCATTGATTAAACATGTTTTTATCAAATGAGGTCTTTTGTAAGTTTCTGTGTATGAACCAAAGAGTCGAAGGGTTTATTCTTCCTTGCCATATGTAAATTCAGGTTTGAATCGATCATCTTCCGAAGAACCAAGGAATCTGCTGAAAAGAAGAATGAGATGCAGCAGAGGACTGGGTTGGTTGAGGCTATTGTACTCGAAGTTAGGGACCGGGAGAAGATTGGAGGTTCTTATTTGAACTCTGAGGCAATATGCTGCACCCCAGAGCTATCCAAGGATGGTTCCTGCAAGGTTGGAGAGGTTATCATCCAACAAAACCCAGACAACCCTGATGGGCCAAAAAGGATGCAGACCTTCTTTGAGGGGAAAAATGAAGAGGCTAACATGGATATCCAAACTATTGAGATCAACAGCACTGGAATGTACTATCTGTATTTTATGTTCTGTGATCCAGAACTTGTGGGCACATTAATCAGTGGAAGAACGGTTTGGAGGAACCCTGATGGTTATTTACCTGGAAAAATGTCCCCACTGATGACATTTTTTGGCCTAATGTCTTTGGCTTACCTTGTCCTGGGTCTTCTCTGGTTTCTCCGCTTTTTACAGTATTGGAAAGATATAATACAATTGCACTACCACATCAGTGCTGTAATTGGTCTTGGAATGTGTGAAATGGCCCTTTGGTATTTTGAATACGCAAATTTCAATTCCACTGGAACCAGACCAATGGGAATCACCATATGGGCAGTAACCTTCAGTGCTGTTAAAAAAACTGTCTCCCGGCTTCTTCTTCTGGTGGTTTCAATGGGCTATGGTGTTGTGCGGCCAACTCTCGGTGGTATAACCTCGAAAGTACTTCTTCTTGGCGTGACATATTTTGTAGCATCAGAAGCACTTGAGCTTGTTGAACATTTGGGGAACATCAACGACTTTTCTGGAAAAGCAAGGCTTTTTCTGGTGTTACCGGTTGCTCTCTTAGATGCCTGTTTTATTCTTTGGATCTTTTCATCGTTATCTAAAACTTTGGAGAAGCTTCAGGTAACCTTATTTTTCATGTTCATCCTTTCCGACATTGACAAGGCTATGTGTCTCTCCAGTAGTTTACAATTGTTGAAGGGAAGGGAATAAGTTGTCGTGCTCATTACTAAAGTTTAAGAGTTATGCAGGTGATATATAGACATCAGACACATGAAACTCTTTGGGTAAAATATAAGTATTTAAAATTAAGAAAACCTTATCAGTACATGAATTTACATTGTGGCTTGACCTTCATCCACACAGACATTCACTAACTAATAGGCATATTTCCTATCTTGGATGTGTGTGTGCATTCTAGAAACCTAGCCAACATTTTTTCAATGCAAGGGGCACAATTGACTCCATTCAGTGCTTAGGAACTGGGTGCCATCTATATATTTGAGATGTTTACTGTGGAACAATTTTTTTCGTGCCTGTTACATACATGGAATGATTCATTTGCTTGCCTTTAGAATGCAACACTTCGTATTCAGCCTGAGGAAACTAATTCATATGTCTCTTTGTCTAATGTGCGCGCAGATTCGAAGAAGCATGGCCAAACTTGAGCTGTACCGGAGGTTTACTAATTCCCTTGCAGTATCAGTGCTGCTCTCTGTTGCTTGGATTGGTTATGAGGTCAGTTTTGTTTTATTTTCTGTTCCCGTGGTCTTATATTTCTTCCAACTGTCATTTTATAGTGATCGATAACTCACAAATAGTTCCTGCCCAACTGTCATTTCGTCAAATAATATCTTTTTCGCTTCGTTTTCTTTTGTGTATGATAGTATGATTTGTGCAATTAAGAATTGAACTTCTGATCTGTCTTTTCAGTTGTATTTCAACGCGACTGACCCATTGAGTGAACTGTGGCGAAGAGCCTGGGTCATCCCAGCTTTCTGGACTCTGCTTGCGTATTTGCTGTTGGTGGTGATATGTGCTCTTTGGGCTCCATCTCATAATCCAACTGGGTATCCTCTAAATTCTTACCTCCTTTTAATTGCATGCTACAAATTTCTGAGTTTGCTTCAGTTGGCTTTTGCTTTTATGGCCGCTTGTATAACTTCAAAACATGCATTAAAATGCTTTCCAAGAGAGAAGAAAAGAACTTTTAAATGAAATGAACTCTATGTGACGTTCTGCAGACGAGCACAGGAGCTGCCCAGCATACAAAATCTAATAAACCAAACCTTGATGAGTATATAATACACTGATGATTAAGTGAAGTTATTTTCTATTGGTGTTGCATGTCTGAACTGTGTTTTCGTATGTTTCCTGAGTTGTTTAATATAATGGACAAGACAACATATCATTCAATTTCGTTAAGATTTTGATTCTGTCCCAAGTTTCAACTCTTGTGTGCACAAACATATCCCAAATGATTGTCAATTGTTGTCTTCTCTCCCATAGGATAGGGTACTGCAGCTTTCTTAAGGAATGTTTAATAGACCAGCTGAGGAGACTTTGAATTTTGACTAATGTGGGCTTGTTGTCCAGATATGCATACTCGGAAGAGACTGGGGATGACTTTGACGAGGAGGGTATCTCGCTAACCGGAAGCGGAATTAAGGTGGCCGGCGGTGACTTGGCAACCAAGCTAGAAAGAAAGGAAAGGAAGGCATCAAGTGCAGCAGAGCATCACGTGTTTGGGCTTGGGGAAGATCTAGAGGAGGACAAGAGAGAATAATCAATGACCCTCTTTTCTTCCTGTGTTCTTTTTGAGTCTCTCTGGATACCAAATATTCATAGGCAGGAATATGTCTTTACTATACTGTCATACCTCTTGTGTCCCTTGTAGAAAGAAAGGTCTAAAAGAGAAAGAAAAAAAGGGTGAAAAAGAGAAGAGGAAGGAACTGGTGGGGTTGCATTAGAGAAAGCTAGTAAATTTGGGGAAGAAATTAGACAAAAGTTAGGTACTCACGTGAACTGCTGGTTAAGTAGGCTAAAGTGATATGAGTATTTCCTTCGGCAATTGTTTTTAATTTTTAATTTTAGGGTCATTTTCTTTGGTAATTGTTGTAACTTGTAAGGCACTCATATTTTCCTTTTTCTTTTTTCTTTTTTCTTTTTAACTTTTGGTCCTTGGCAGATTGCCATAGGCCCTTGCTTTTATTCCAAGGATAACAAAAAAGGTGATTTAAAAAAAAACAAATTACAAGTGGAGTAGCGAAAGAAACCACCACAACCAAGAAATTGTGAGCAATAAAGCACTAGCTAGCCACTGTGTTATGATGTATGCTGATAAGGATTCAACCTCTAATCAACCAACAAACCAACCAACCAACAACCAACCATCAATCCCAGATTAACTTTTGAACACAGAGTGAGAGAAATCAAAACAAAGGGTTTGAAGAAGAAGAGTTCACCAAAGTTTACTGTTTTGATTGGATTGGATTGGAAGGCAACAAGTGTACGGCTGGCTGGCTCTTCAAACACGGCAAAGGGTGAGGCTTTCGGCACAGAAACGAAACCAAATTATTATCCTTCACACACATCACATGGTCCTGTGAGATTTCAGAGACAGATGGGCTGCTTTACACAACGCCACGCCAACTGCCTCACCACCAAAGCTGCAAACTTTAGATATCGATTGAGAGATGCATAAAAAACACGCAGATGCTAAGATGCCCACCTCACCAAACCACCGCAGAGAAGAAGAAGAAATAAACATCAAACCCAAACCACCGCCGCCACCACCACCACCAAACCCTAACCCAAACCAAATGGAGCTTCCTGAAGACATCGTCGCCGACATACTCAAGAGACTGCCTGCAAAATCTCTGGTCCGATTCAGGTGCGTTTGTAAACCGTGGTGCTCTTTGATCACGAGCCCAAGTTTCGTAAGAACCCATCTGAAATTAAACAGATCCCAGTTTCAATCCGACCTCGGAACAAGCACCCGCATCATCTTGTCGCGTTATTGTGATACCCTTTTGTCCATGGTCTCTGAGAACAACAATGTTGTTGAGACAGTGGAGCTGGACTTTGCTCTGGTTCGAAACTTGCCTTATTATGTAAAGGGTCACTCTGATGGGTTGCTCTGCTTGGTTATCAATGACGGGTTTGGAGGCATGGCTGTTATTTACAACCCATCAATCCAAGAGTACAGGAAGCTCCCTTCTCCTTGTAATTTCCGAAGTACGAGGGAGGTGCTTGGTTTGGGTTTTGACTCCTCCATCGATGATTATAAGGTTGTCAGAGTCCCATCCAACTACTGCCGGCTGAAATGTCCTGGATACCAGCCTCAAGTTGAGGTCTTGGAGCTCAAAACCAATTGTTGGAGGAAGATCCCAGATGAGGACACGCCACCTTTTTTCATCGAACACATTTTTCAGGCAACTGAGGTGAATGGTGGGCTGTATTGGCTGGCTGAGGATCATGATGCTTCGAGATGCGTGATTCTGCGTTTTGATTTGGCTGAGGAGAAGTTTAAGGTGGTGCTGCCCCCACCTGATGAGAGTTGTAAGAGCATATCATGGATTGGGGCTTTGAAAGACTGGCTTTGTGTGGTGCACACTAGGAGGTTGAGTGATGTTCATGTTTGGGCAACCAAAGATGACAAGAATTGGACAAAGATCATCACCACTTCGAGGTTTCCTAGGATCCCGGGACGAGACCCTTTTCTCGACTCTTTTCGATACATGCCCTTGTGCTATACTGAGAAGGGAGCTGTGCTGATGAGTGTTAGAGGGGAGAGGTTTGTTACCTTTGATACAAGAGATAACACATTTGAACATGTTGACATCCGAGGTGCACAGCATTGGTTGCAGGAGACCGTGTACTGCGAAAGCCTAGTTTCGCCAGGTGGGGGTGGGAATCCGACTGAGTCGGCGGTGGCGTTGGGTTCTGATGTTGGTGTGGCAGAGGGAGAGCAAGATGAAGACCAGACAGCAGTTGGGGACAGCACAAGCAGCAACAGCCTTAGGCAACTGCTTGTTGGTTTGAAGAGGGAAGTGCACAACTTACTGGTTTGTAGCGTTGGCCATAGGAACATCAATGATGATAATTGAGAAGACTTTGCTACTTTGCAGACGAGAACTTCTTAACTCAGAGTTTTATGTTGCATCTGCTTGTTGCTGGTTGTATTGTACTATTTCTAGTCTTTGTTTTGTTTTTTCTGTTATCCATCCCCACGAGAGAGAGTTTTTCTTTTATAAGAAACACAATGACCCACAGGGTTATTGACTCAAGGAATTATATGGTCAAGTCAACTTTTTTAATATGCTTTGTTGCATCCATGGCCATCTTCATATGGGCAAATTGGTGGACAGAAATTTTATGCGTCTAATCTAAAACAACAGGTTCATGGTCAACGTCAAGAATCATGTTACTTCGATGGCCAGGATGTTTCCGAGCCATGTTTTTTGAGAATTGTTAAATGCAGAGACCAAGTTGTTGCATCCAGAGCTCGTGTGAAAGAGAAACTAAAACTGCCGTGGATGCAGCAAACTCAACTCTGGATTTAACATCTTATTTATTGTTGGTAATCTCGAATTCCATACAAAAGAAAATGCATACCTTCAGCTTCAGTTCCAAGAAAAGAAAAACTGATGCTCATGATTTCTATCTACTCGGGGCAAGTAATTCAGACACAAGTATTAGATCAGATCAACAAGATTCAAGCCCTTTCTTTTAAATTGCTCAATTTGAAAAATTCTGGAGAAGTATAATCAGTAATTCACAAAATTGCTCTCCTGCTCAAATTTAGGTGGGGATGTGAGCACATAGAGAATGAGTCTCACTTTTTGTTGAACTCTGCTGTATCTAAAAATCTGCAGAAATATTGTATGCTGAACTCTGAACTCTATGCTGAACACTCTATGCTTAAATTTGCAAAAACCCTCTTTTCTGGAAGTAGTCCATAGGTGGTTCAGACTTCTTCAACCTACAATTTAAATTCAAAATGTAATGAATAACAAACACGTATCGGAAGAAACTCAAAATTGAACAACAAACAAAGGCAGGGTTGCAACTCTTTTTCTTCTTCTTGTCTTATGCAATGGGGAGGGAGTAGAGAAGGACCTGAGGGAGGCTCATCAGTTCAAGAACAGCTTTCTTCGGGGTCAGTTCGTTGTCGATAATTCGAGCTACTGCAGTCAAAACTGGCATCTTTACATTATATTTCTGCGCTAGTGCAATCACAGCTCCAGCTGTTGATACACCCTCTGCCACCTAGAAAACACAGACAGCCGGCCACATCAGTGAGCACAATTTAAACTTTTAACAGCTACATCAAAACATCATTAAGCTTAAGCACCTGATTCATGGAACTTAGTATATCATCAAGTTGCTCCCCTGATCCAAGACGAACCCCAACTGTTCTGTTTCTGGAAAGGTTCACAAAACATGTAAGCATAATGTCTCCAATTCCTGATAGACCAGTAATTGTTGTCGGCTTCGCACCCATCTTCAGGAGATAAATTGGAGGGAAAAACAATGAGAGAACCGCAGCTAAAGCATATGTACTTATAAGTTAACAGTATGGGATTTACAATTTACAAAACAAGTAGACAAATAGGAAAAAGATAGAAACCAAGGCAACAACCAGGGACATAAAACTCCAATTATCAAAATAAGGTACCTTAGTAGCCAGCCACCTTATCTCTGAGCATCCTTGTGCAACAAGAGCTGTCTTACAATTATTACCAAGATTCATCCCATCCACAATCCCTGCAGCTATAGCGAGCACATTCTTGAGAGCACCTGCAACTTCTACCCCTATGACATCGCTGGAATTTATCAGAGGTTATGAGCTGGGTCCGTCCACTTAAATCTATAAACATTTATTCTCATTACACATAGGATCCATGCTATTTGAGATTGGAAGACTTAGATATGCAAGCTGACTAGGCATTCCAAAACCAAATTATATACATAGAAAAAAACTTAATTGCACTTAGTCTAGCTGTTTACTGAAGTGAAGATCCACAACCTCGAGGTGCTGATTCTTAGATAGTTACAAGCTAGTAGCTGCTGAGCTGCATTTGCCAATTTTTTGTCTTTTGACGCTACAACCATTGCTAGAAAAGCAAAAAGTAAGAGCAAATCATGATTAGTACCTATGAAACATGAATCAGTTGAACGCATCGATGGAACAATGTTATTTCTTATTCCACACACCTGTTGGTAATTTATTCATCAGCTCCAGAGCAAAAGAGGGCCCTGATAGTGCAATGAAAGGTTGCCGAGGATTGTTCAATGCTTGGGGGATGAGTTGAGACATGGTCCTCAACGTATTGAGCTCTAAGCCCTTGCTAACTGATATGAAGGGCAAGCCTGGATAAACATGTTCTGCAATTCCTTCAAGAAAGGATGAGCTGAACTGCAATGTCACAGACAAAGATTCAGGTACGTGCCCCAGACTAAAGTATATTCCAAATATGAGAATTAAACAGTATACCAATCTGTCAAAGACTCATATTCTAATAGGAAAAGGCTTAATCCAAACATAGCATGCACTGGGATTCATATGAAAACAGAGGAATGGGACTGACGAACCTGCACAGGGACTGCATGAAGACAATAGTCAGCACCAAGCAAAGCAGTTTTGGCATCAGTTGTGGCAATTACATTGTATGGTAGCTTGTGTTCTGGGAAGTACTTACTGTGAAGAAAGAAAAACCAATTACATTTCAGAAGAAAAGTTGGCTTCCGAAAGAGTGTTATGCATAAAAGTGAATGCTGGATGGATGCAGATATGGCCTTACCGATTACAATGGTTGCTGTTAATAGACTGACAAACTTGAACATCACGCACCAGCATGTTAACTTCCATTTGGGCTTTTCTATTTGCAACATGGGCAGCCATTGCCGTAGCAAAAGACCCACCTCCAAGCACCACTACCTAAAAAGTCAAAAACCCAATACTAAAGAAGCTTAATTTGAAGTGAAAAATGAAAGCTTTTGTAATTCTACGAAATCCAAACGCAAAATTGGGGAAAAGGGTAGAGAGACCTTGTTAGTGCGTTCAAGGACATCGGTCTTGGCCTTGGAGCGCCAGGACCTGGACCACCGGACCAGCTTCTCCCAGGCTAACCGGACAGCTCTGCGGCGGTCCCGGGTCCGCACCAAAGCAGTCCCCGGAACCGGGTCGGGTGATTCGGATGCGGGTTGTTCGGGAGTGGCAGCGCAACAAGGAGTGGTGGTGGTGGTGGTTGGGGAGTGGAGGCTGAGAAGAAGCGCGGGCTTGTTCGAAGAGTTCGCTGGCCTTCCAAGTTTGAGATTGTACGGAATGGGACGGGTTGAGTTTGAATTGGGAGGAAGAAGCGGAAATGGTGGCGGTGGCTCTAACAGCGCCGCCATTGTTTCCCGGTGAGACTGAGAATGAGCGCTTGGTCCCTCGCTTCTAGTTCAAAACAGTTTTTGGAACCTTTCTATCCGCTGTCTTTATTTTATTTCTTATAAATATCAACTGTACCCTTATATTACAATTTCATCAAATGATTTTATAAATGATTTATAAATATAAAACTATTATGGGAATATTGCACTTTAACTAACTCAAGGAAATCAACTAATTTGGTTAAATTTAAAAAAAAAATAGCGAACGCTAATAATTTTAGAGTGCTAATAACAATTCTCTGGTCACGTAATAAAAAGAAAAAAAAAAGCATCTTCAAAACTTTTTTCTATACATGCATATTGTTCAAATTTCAACTTAATCTTTAAGTCGGTCGATTGTTGTGGTTATAAAGAGATAAACACCCGAAGAGAGTGCCAATTGGTGTGTCAACGTCAATATCAATTACATCTAACAATAGAAATTTCTCTTCTTTTTATAGATTTCACAGTCACTTAATCCAATGGATTGTTCAATTCAAAAGTTTGACAGAGCACATGCTTGGCTTGGCCTGGCATATCTCAGGGTTCCTTGTACTAGAATAAATGTTGTAGCACACAGAAAAATTTGACTCAGAGCTCAGCTGTAGCATTCCAATTTCATTGGAAAGAAATGCAAAGAAAAGACAGCACTAATTTTCTATAATTAGTAGCAAAAGATGGAGAGCCAAACACGCAAGCAACACACAACGCGCAAACAATAAGCACAAAAAGCCCTTCCTCCCATCTTTGCTTCCTAGTTCAGAAGAACCCTCATCACTGTTATCAAAACGAATATTCGTCTGGCTTACAACAATTAATCACATCCATCAAATATTTAAACTCCATTTTTAAGGTTCCATTTCAAGGCTTGTTCTTTTTACCCCATTACCTGTCTAAATCTAACGCCAGTGCCACACATCACATGTTGTGATTGACTCTCTCTCTCTCTCTATTCTCTCTTGTCAACCCAAGAGAGAAAACAAGAGCTTCACCCATCACCAACAAGTTTTCAAGGTATGCAAAAAGCGCTGAACTTTGATCTTCCTTTTCTTTTTGATGCAATTGGGTTGTCATGTTTTGGATTAATATTCACGAATTCTTGGTCTTTTTTTTTCTTTTTCTTTTTTGTTAGGTGATTGTTGCTTAGGTGATGGGCAAGCATCAACGTTGTCCTTGTGACGGCCATGATCATTCTAACAGCAATGGAAGAAAGAAGAAACGCCTGCGCAATCCGAAAAGGGCATGCCATTGCTTTGCAGTGTCCTCAATATTTAGAGGGATAGGGAGATGCATGTTTGTGACTTGTTTCCCTGTCATGCGGTGCTTTGGATTGGATGAGTGCAGACACCGCCACCACCACCATCACCACCACCGCAGACATTTCCACGAGTTTTCATGATATTGGGATTGACTTTGCAATATTTATTTTGCTGGTGGAGAAGTTTGAAGTTTTGCTGCATTTTTCTTTTTATATTTGGTGTCGGATCCTCTGAGGAAAAACACGAATTTGGGCGGTAAATATGGGATCAGATGCGCCTCATCAATCAATCACCACTTTGTTTGGTTCTTGTGTAAATATGCATGTCAAGGAAGATCAAGCCTGCAAAAAAACATCCAGTTTACCTTATACGGGTGATTGCACGCACCTGAGATTTACTTTCAAGGTCTTGTATCCAATGAGGAAGTGAATCATGCGCGATGTTTTCCTGGTTATCCTGCAGAAGATCAAGGTTGGGGTCCTTGGGGAGAAGAACATGTTTAGAAATGTAGAAAATTTGGGATTTGGCATATGTCAAGGGCTACAAGAGTCCAAATTCCGTCAATTTAGAATCGCTGCAGTTAGGAATTTTGATTGTACATCCTCATGATTCTATAGCTTTTTCTTTGTAAATTATTGAACAACAATGATTGAATTTAGACTCCAATTTTCGTATGTCGATTTTTCCTTTGTGTTTGAGGCTGTCGATGATTCTGGTAATAATATTCACTGTATGAAATTGCGTAACATGGTCAATACTTTGTTAAAACAATGAGCAAAGCAAAGCATCAGAGTAAAAGCAATGGAAAATATTTCTTTCAATTTTCTAAGGCAAATTGATTCTCAAACAAAATGAATGTTACTTCAAAGTATCTCTGTGCCTCATACAATAATGCAAAGGTGGAGATAACAAGTTCTGAGCAAAACAAAACCAGATGTTACAAATTAGCAGTTGAAGGAGAGTTCTAAGTTCTATGTCATGAGGGATATTATAAACTTTTTTTCTTCTCAGGTTCTTTCCAATTTCATCAAATGACATCTCAATTTCTTTATGTCCGACTGTCTGAGAGGCTTTAGCATGAACATCTGAGCTCCCTCCTCTAAGCACCTGTTGAGCAGAAACAAAAAACCTTAAAGTGACAAAAATAAAGGAAAAGAACAAAAGAAAGCACACATCATAAGCTATATTCATTTACTTGTTAATACGATTCGGTACGTATTCAGATGACATAATCACCACTGGAACCTCCTTCATGAGTGATGATTCCTGTATGCAAAAAGGAAATGCATGCAATGTGCACATATGGTCAAAGGGGTTAAGAAATCATGAACATATCTTTAACCTTATTTGATACTACAAATAAAGAATGTAAATCTGAGGTAATATTTGTTCAAAGAGTTTGCCACAATACCTTGATTTTCTTGAGTAGTTCATAGCCTGTCATCCCTGGCATACAATAATCTGTAATTACCAGATTTACCTTTGAGATCTGCAAATACTTACAGAACTCTTCTTAGTAAAAATCTTTAAAATTACATAACTACCAACAAACAGCAAGTTTATACCAAGGGGATTGATTTTATTATTCTATTGACTGTTATCAAATTTCTCTGAGCATATAGTTTTAGTTACTCACATTGCCCTCTAAGCTACTGTTTTGATGATCTCCCAAGCCCAAAAACTCCAATGCCCTTAGCCCATTTTCTGCAGTAGTCACTGCACCCATTGAAGAACACTGGCATTTGTTAAACTACATAATAACAAGGAAAAATAGGACATGCATTTATATAACTAAACTCTGGTTTTTATATATACATTATGCCCTTTGAAAAATATTTATATTAACTTAGTTCTCCATAAAAAAAGTCTTCTTAATCCTTCTATTATCCAAAATCCCTCACAATCATTAACCAGTGTCCAATGAAGATTAGCACGAGAATACAGAGAAAACAGAGGGATTTGCAGCATGCAGAGTGTTTGTTACCTTTGCAGGACAGATTTTTGAGTAGCTTTTCGATTAGTTTGCGATCAATGATACTGTCGTCAACAGCCAAAACATGGGGTTGCTCCACATTTTCCATGAAACCCGTTGAAGATGAAGATGAAGATGAAGATGAAGCCGAAGAAGCCTCCATAGGTCTTAAACCCAACAATAACGCCTCACCCACCACTCAATAGGCAGGGCAGAGTCTAAACATTAAAAGCTATGTAACAGCAAAAAGGAAGAAAGAAAAGGCACTAATAAACGCAGTTGCAATAAAAGACACGCAATTAATTACACAAGACCTAAAACGAAACGACTTCTCTGACAATAGCAATTAACCTGCGCTGCGCATACATAAAACAAAACAAACTCATAAGAAATGTATGAACGTATAAGATAATGTGTAATGTGGTGGGTTGGGTTGTATTTATATGAAGTTTCAGTAAATGCATTGTATTAAAGAAAAGGATAGGTTTTGTTGTTGGTGGACGAGGAATTTTAGAAGATATTGAGAGAGAGAGAGAGAGAGAGAGAGAGAGAATCAGAATCAGTATCCAGTCACAGATCTTTTGTGATCCTTTTTGGGTTTCTACCTTGATTTGATTCAGTCCCCAGTTTCCCTTCTTCCAAGTCCCACCACATCATCTCTCTCTGTTTGTGTGTGTAGCAATCAGTACGTATCAGAAGTCTGCATGAATACAGCTGCATTATGTCATTTGATTCATTTCTACCAGATTTTCACTGCTGCTGGCTGCTGATACCATAATAACCAGGAGCACATTATACCCTTTTGGAATACATACTCTCTCTCTCTCTCTCTCTCTCTCTCTCTCTCTCTCTCTCTCTCTCTCCCAACAGTAAACAGACTGGTACGGTACTAACAGCATAAAATGTTATTTAAGACGGTTGTTGTTCTAAGAAACTTCAAACTAGTGCTTCTTTTTAACCATCAATTTAATTTGGGGTTGCTGTATGTATATGGCCTCATGAGATTATTATAAGTAGGTAAATCTTCCACCATAAAAAAATTCAACTAGAAAAAATGAAAAATGAAAGACACCAAAATTGATGGTTACTTGGAGTTAGCTGGTCAAAGGAAGGGGGATAAAGTTACTATATGAATTATCTGGTGGATCAAATTTGGCGCCACCAATGTCCAAAAGATCCGATTTTGATCTGACTCTTTGAAATTATACAGAATCTCTTGGCGCAAACTGTGCAGAATGATCCATACATACGTAATGGTAACGAACAAACCATATAAAACGACAGCATCTTTGTTCTGTGTTCTAGTCTCTGTCTGACTCACTTTGCTATTTACTCTCAATTGTTCAAAACGACAGATAATTGCACCACGGGTCACACAGTGAGACTTTTCAACCTTTTTTTTTGCAAAATAAATTAACCACATCTTTTATAGAGATAAGATTTGCTTCCATAAATAAAATGTGGTTTAAAAACGATTTGTGCGGCATATATGAAATGAAACATTACTCGTGTAGGAAACAAGTTTGTTTTAGTTAATGGATAAGATCAAAAGGGTTGATGTGTTCCAGGCCTGCTTGTTTTGTTCTTCTGTCAATGACAAAGCAACAAATTTTTCTGACACGGTACATTTTCAAGAGCAGATTACAGACAAGACTGGTATATCTCTAGGCCACCACAGCACACTGCAACATCAGCGTCATCTGTCTGATTCTGTAGCAGCTTCGAAAACCAGACTTCCTTTTTCTTTCTTTTTTCCTTTTTCTTTCCTTTGTAACAACTTAATCTGATGTTTTAAGAGGTTCACTTGTCCTATAACTCTCATTACCTTACGAGATTATGAGTTAGCTGCTGGCTTTGTGGAGAAACGTGAGCAATGACTCAGTTTGCTTAGTACTACTACTCTTATCCACGAAAGTTTTAATTTTTTTTAGTTCGACTGTCACACGGTCACATGGCATTGTGAAAAATTTCAATTGATTGCAACAGCATGTAAAAGCATTTGATAGGAGGGTAAGGCGACATGAACCCTGTTTGATATGACACTAGCCTCACTACAACATTTTTTTCCATTTTCAAAAAGGAAAATGAACCTGCATTTCCATAAAATATTTTCTCATCAAATGAGGGCCACTAATGCATTGCTGAGAAAATCCTTGAAAAGTGTGAGTTACAATTTTTGTTGGATGGGCCAAAGATCATCATTTGATGCTTGCCTTGGAAATGGATGATGTACAAGGCCCGGCTGAGGTCATAAAAGGAATACCCTTGAACGTAGCCACACCCTTATCATCAGTGAAAAGATGCTGCAACAATGAAACACCCTTGAGATTCGCATGCCCAACTTTGAGCATCATAATTTTTTTAGGAATAAATGCAGAGCGGATGACAGTATGACTAATTCACCCTAACTGTAATAACTCATGTCCTACTAGATCCTTGTATTTTTGTCACTCAAGTGGTAATATTGGCCACCATTCAGGAATCAATTGACTACCACATAGATGATAATCCAAAAACCTTAAGCATCTTGCAAATCATCAGACTAAATCACCCCCAGAAACCTCAGAATTTTCAAGTGAACTTTTTAATGGTTGGCTAAGCAGTAATTTTGTTGACTACAAGTTCCATAGGAGGTGTGAATAATCTGTATAAATTCTGCAGCACAACTATGGTTGTCCCCTACTGAACACTATCCACAAACCCATAACCAAAAGAAAAAAGAACATACCGGTGTGATCTTCTCCAACTGTTTCTTTTTTGGGTTGAGGACATCTTCTGGCTTTCCATCAACCCTGGATAAAAAGAAGTGTATGTGAGAAACAACTAGTCCAAAGAGTCAATTATTTTGGGAGAAATAATAATAATAATGATGATAATCATAAACAGCAGTTAGTGTTGAACAAATGAATATAGACAGTACATGGGGGGCAAATGAGGTCACTCTAAAAAAGTCACGTCTATTTGTTGATAAAATGTAGGAGTAGGCAACTTCCAGTTTTCCATCAAATTTGTTATTTTCTTCCACACATACAACCCTGGTTGTTAGTTCAATCAAATTCAAAAACAGGGGCACCATGATGGTTCAGATATTTTTTTCAACCCTAATGGTGGGCTAGAACTTCAAAAAAGAAATGCTGTGATTCTCAGTTTTAACAGACTATTGTAAGGGGAAAATTAGGTTACTTTGACCTTTATAATTGAGGATTGAATAAATTCAAAACCAGCTAGAAAGCTTCCCATAAGTGCAAAAATACTCTACCAGCACAGTTGCAAAATAACATTTTAATAAAATAAAAAGCCCTCACTTTTGCAACTATGTTTGCATTATAAGTTACCAATGAAAATATTTGTTCAAGCTCCAAGTAGTTTCAGCTAACTTACCCAGAAAATGACACACGTTCCCCAGGTTTGGCTCCTTCTGGAGGGAGCAAAGGCTCTACAAGAGTGTGATCTTCATTAGAAGCACATAGCACCTGAACACATGCACAAAAATGAAACCCATACCTTCATATTTGTTTAGCAGAAGCTTATTCTAGAAAAATTCAGCTTTCACTAAAAAAGACTCTCTTCATAAGCTGTGACCATATATGGTACAGATTTGGAATCTTGTACTATAGAGAATAGACATTGAGATTATAAATTTTTCATTTGAAGGGATGGAGCGAAAACTTGAAAACACTTTTTATTCACAAGTTGAAGATTTGAACACAAAATATGAAAATAAAGGCACGATTTTGATTACCGGAAGTGAGAGTACTATGATGCAAATGACAAGAAACACATACCAGTCCTTCTGACGCCACATCGCGTAACTTTCCAGGTTTCACATTTGTAATCAGCACAACCTTACGGTTCTGCATAGTGCATGCAAACACCAAAATATATCAGAAAGTGTGAATATTCATCTAACAAAGGTGAAAATCAATATAAACCCATGCAAAAAAAACCAAGTGAAAAAACTATCTACTTCCAAAAGATCAAGCAGTAATCATACCGTCAACTCCTCAGGACTACAATATTTTGCCAGGCCACTGACCACTTGTCGCAATTTAGCATCTCCAACATCAATCTCCTCAACCAGTAAACTGTATCATGTTTTAAAACAAGGGTTATGACTGAATTGCATCTTATAGATGTACAATAATATTCAGAGTAAAAATCTTGAGGCAAAGATAGCTACGTTGCAAGTACTGTCAATTGGCTTTAGAAGAGAAGAGAAAAAAATGTCTCCTGCATACCTATCAGCAGACGGATGCTTCCAAGCTTTGCGAATGAGGCCAACCTGTATATTCAACAAACTGACACTAAGTTCTTTGTCTTTCTCAACTGCCTCTGTTTCTGGAGATTTTTTCTTCTCTTGAGTAGCTTTCTTATCGGGTTTCTTATCTGTTTTCTTATCTCCTGTAGCCTTTATCTAACAATTTCAGAAAAGAATACACTGTAATTGGGCAAGAAATGTCCAGGAAGGAAATCTGGAAATAGAAGCATTGTTTGGATGTAGTAATTCTACCACACAAACGCAACCATAAACTCACATAACGAGGATGGAAAGATATAATGTCGGTTAGCCAACTGATCAAGGGAAATACCGTTATTGAAAGTATAAGTATGCAGCTCAAGTACTTTACATAGATATCTCATATAGCAATATGGGAAATTGGAAGAATAGTACAAGAATTGAGGTGGTTTCAGATCGAAAGCATCTTATGGTAGTTTAATCTTGGAATTCATTGCATGAGTCTATTACACTGTTTGGTACTGTTAATCTTTTTAGGCGTGCTGTTTACTAGAATTGTTTTTTGTAGGAAATCCAAATCATCAAGATATACTAACAAAATGGAAGTCTTAAAAAAATTTAACAAATTGAGGACCTTTTATCATCTATAGGTTTGATACATGCATATATAAGTATATGAATATACGCATGTAGGTACAGCTGCAAAAATTATAAGTAAGATATTATTCATTATAGAAACAGGTCATATGACAGAAAGATTATTTCATTGTACACAAGAGAAAGAATAACTGAAATTTTAAAAGGATAAACCTCAGCATCACTTTTCTTTGTGTTCAGGTCTGCCTCTGGCTTGTCTGCGCTTTTTGCACTTTGAACAGTCTTCTTTGCATTTGAATCTATTTCCACCTTACCTGCACTTTTTGCTCCCCGCAATGCATACAACTTCTGTAGACGTGATAATCAAAGGATACAGGACAATTATTTCTCAAGAATAATATAGGTCAACTTTGGGACTCTCAAGAAAACATGAGCAATATCAGGGCTCAGAGATGTAAAGAATGAAACAGGAATTTCAGAATAATTAGTAAATTTTACTTACTAGAAAGTCAAATGGAACCTTCTCTATCACTATCTTCTTAAGTAAGTCCCCAAAATCCACCTTGTTCTGGGGGAGAAAAAAGTTGTGAGCACTAGTTGACTATAAGACTTATGAAAGGTACATGGGGAAATGATACCACAAGTGGCTTGTTATTTCTGCATCTAATGACAGCAGAGTTTGTAACCACATGGTACTTTATTTCAAAGAAAATCACTGGCACACTTTCGATTAGTGTTGCTAACAGATTCTAATAAACTTAATTAAAGATTAACATAAAGGAAATGCATACCTGGATGTGATCCACCCATCTCAACAGATGCGGCAACTTTTGCCTATCTGAATTCGAAAGGCCAATCTGCAAATAAACCACTCAAAAATCTTTGAAAATGCAAAACAACACTGATCCATCACACACAACATGCATGCATGCACATATATATAGAGTTAATTCAACAATTGAAAGTGAACAACAACAATCCATACCACAGAAGAATGCACCACAGCAAACACAATAACATCAGCTTCAGAGGGTGTGAAACCATTTCCCAAAAGCACAGACAAGTCAGCCAAGGTATCATTTAACCCTTTCAGAACTTCAAAGCATGCCTGGGGATCTGTAAGAAAACCGTCTGCATATCTTATCCATTGAAGCACCTACAATCCCCAAAAGATGAAGTCTTTACTTATTATTGATATAAAAGTTGCCAGAAATGCATTATAACTAAAATGTTCAGGCAGTAAAACTTTACCCCATCTTGCACTTCCACTGAGGCGTCGTTTTTGGCTGACTTCAAGATGGTTGTATAGAAACTCGTGATTTCATCTTCAGCAATGTTTTCCGGAAACGTTTTCTGCAGAATCCAAGTTTAAGATTAAGCAACCAAAGTCCCACAAAAAAGGAAAAAAGGAAACCAAGAAGAAAGCTTGAAGCTTTAGTTGCAAATTTAAGAGAGATCGGTTTGATTGCTTACAGGATCTAAAGAGAAGTGTTTGCATAGAGCTGATGCTATCAATTGCTTTCTGTCTAGGCTGGTGCTTCCATTAGCTGCCATTTCTTTCCTTCAGAATCAGAGCTCGGACTTCTCTCAGTTCAGAGGGCAATTCAATTACGATATAGGGTTTTTGGCTTTTACATGTTTTGGGCTTATTTTGGGCTCTGATCCAAACAAGCATGGCCCATCAAAAAGCACAAATAGCCCATTAAGCAAAAACATAACAAATCTGGCAAATGGGTCATTTCTGAACCATCCTGGACTTGGGCTTCAAGTTCTTGAGCTATCAGTCTTGGTGCTGTTATTAGGTTTGCGAAATTTTATAGTGAAGGTGCCATACATAAACCTCTTATGTGGACTGTTGGATTGAAAAATGAGGACCTCAACTATCATCTCATCTCTGTTTTTGTTAGTTGACGAAGCTATATTCTAACTACTCAAATTCGGGTGCAAGGAGACGAGTACACCGCATTAGTCAATTGGGCTAATCTACATATGCAATTATCATCTCGTTTCATTAGTTTGGGATGAACATGCATGACATTGCATGCAAAATTTTCTCTATTTTTTTAATAATGAAATTCACATTTACCCATCATTAACAATATGATGCGATACAAGTAAAATGTTCAATAATCTATGGCATTTATTTGAAAAATCATCATGACTATAATAACTCATCATTGTTGATATTTTTCATTTTTAGCTTTTCATTATTTTGCCTTTCTTTCTATCCAGTATTCATGTGGAGAAAATTCAAAGGTTAACAAGAAGAAAGAATCCATTATGGAATATGGAGAGTCCCTCCATTGAAATATTCAAAAAAACTGGTCCCACTCATGCGTTGTCTTCTTCCTTTTAGTTTTTTCCTCTTCTCCTTCCCAGGCTGCCGGTATATTGCCCAGAAATTCCTGCCAACCCGGCAATTCTGATTGACCAATAAACACAAAACAAAAGCACACTGCAGAAAAAAAGCAAGTTAAAAACACAAGGGTAAAATTGCAAAAGATGCATCATCAGTTGGACCATGTCGTTTTACTGTCCAGTGAGAAAAAGTCAGATAATTAAAGAGAATTGACATGCAGCTGGCACAGTACCCTCTCTTTCCTTTTTGGAATTCACAACCACCACTTAAAAAATTGCCCTAACGGCACCTAACAAGCTTTAGGGTTTTTGGCAATAGTGCTTGCCATTTAGTCTTGGCCACATGTTCATTATTGACCTTTACTCTTTTTTAAGCCATAATCACTGAGAAAAGGGGTCATTAAATGTCATTACATACATGTATTTACCTCTAAGTATTGGGATTAGTTGTATTAATTATGTATCACAAAATAGGGTATGTTGAGGAAGAGAGGAACAATACCATGTTTGTGATTGCTGTTTGAAGGTGAGTATAGAGAGATAGATGGCAGTAGCTGCAGCAAGCAACCTGCTTGACAGCCCAAAAGTTGTAGTGCAGAATGGACTTATTCTTTTGGTGCTACAGTAAGTTCCAAATTCTGAGCAAAGAAGTCGGCTATATGCCTCAATGCATAAAGACAACACAAAGTGCTCCTCCAAGTCTCTAAAACCCTAAACTCTGAAATGTTGATTAGACTGGCTGGCTGTGTGTGTGTGCAAGTGCAAGCAAAGGTCCAATGAAAGCTTGAGGGACAGAGAAGAGAACAACCCAGCAGCTTAAATTTAATTAGCCCATAATCAATGGCTTAATTGCATCTAAAGATGCCAAACCAAATTGCTTCAGAAGTACATATTATGGTTGGATATGACTTGCTTTCACACCCCCCATTAATATTTATTAAAATTTGAGATAAAATTAAAGGGAAATTAAAATCAGTGACATGGATGTTTTTCTTCTTATTAAAATTTGTGTTGCTAATTGGTAGTTGGTGGGCGCATTTCCCTCCCTCGTGACATGGCTTAACATGCAATGCAAGCATAATATATATTAAATAGAGTGACAATCCAATTGAACCCCAACAAGAGATGATTTTACCTAAATTATGAAACCTTCACTTCACATCTTGAAGGGAAACCAATCTCTGTTGGGGTTCAGCAGCCTGCAGCAGCAACAAAGTGTGAAAGTCTGCAGGATGCAGGAGTTGGGTTAAAAATAAAGTATGCAGGGGTGCATTTACAATGTATGTGACCCAAAAATAAAGAGACTGAGAAGTAGGGTAGGGGCTTAAACAAAGAACTAGAATTTAAGAAAGATCAAAAGCAACGAAAGTTTGAGTCCTTGTCACACAAACACAGCCCTGCAATCTCCACCACAACACCTGTCTCTCTCTCTCTCCCTCTGTGTATCTCTGTCTCTCTCTCTCTCTCTCACCTTTTCTTTTATTACACCACCCACCTCCTCCACCAGCCTACTTAATTGCCTTTATTGCTTTGCTTTTGCCCCTTCACTCTCTCTGTTCAATGTTTTCCACTATCCACACCCAATAACTTTCTCAGCACAGCTAGCCCTTCTGTTAGAGATATCAACTTTCCAAATTCACCCTCTGCACTGCGCCAGATGATTACAGTAACCCCATTTACCAGTTATGATGAATGAGCTTGTCGTTTTTTCTATTAATAAGGCAAGAAGAAACATAATTAATATAGATGTATGGGGTAGTCTATGATTATGTCAACTCCTCTCCCAGTCAAAAACAATGCCAAAAGAACAAAATAGTTCAAGAAAATTAAGATACATTTAACTTTTTGGTACTAATTATATAGTTATTTTCATAATTCAACCGCATTAATTAATATGAATGCTTCTTATTAGTCAAAGGAGGGAGGGAGAGAACACTTGAACTTTTTATAATTAAGTATTAAAGCATCTACTCAATCACTCGAGTTCTAAAAACTTTATGATTAGAGTTATGCTAAAGTGCAATGATTAACAGTTAATCATCTTTACATACGTGAACGACTGATGTAAACATTCACCTCGCGAAAGAAAACATGATTTTGTTATCTAAAAGTATAACATGAATGAATGAACATTACATACAGTTAATTAGCCATGCTCCTAATTTGAACCTTCATCTTTCCCAGATTGATTGCAGCTGTATGTCAGAAGCGTAAATTTAGTCAACTTCAGGGGCGGTTCCTGAGTTGGTTCTTCAGTCACATTCCAAGCGCTCAATCGCCAATTACCGCCACTTGTGCCTTCCACGTCAAAAGCACCATCGATAACGACGACTAGGTGTGTGCCACATCGGATACCCTGCACCCTACGGATCACGCCACGTGTCCAATATGTAATAAATAGCACCCCCATCTACCAAGCCGGTCCCGCCCTGCCGTTAATAAAGATAGAAACTTTGATTTAATTTTTTCTCTTTTCAGAGCTCATCAGACTTTAAAAGACTACACACGGTTGACAGACGGAGAAGAAGAGAGAGAAAAGACTCTCAGCCTCAACGCTCGGAGAGAGAGAGAGAGAGAGAGAGAGAGAGGGAGGGAGAGAGAGCCCTCTAATCCCCTACATTTTCAAGCTTTTTCTCCGAGCTTTCTCGGAATCCCAATTCTTCTCCGTCGCCGGAGCTTCTCTGTGCTACAAGTTCCGACTGATTTCCGGCCATTTTGGCATTTGGTGGTTCATAGATCGAACCAGCTCAGAGTTTCTTCTGTGACTTTACTCTAACTGTTTGATCTCTGCAGCTCAACTGTTTACACTGCGAAGAGATTTCTAGGGTATTTTTTGAAACACTTCACATAGCTGTGAATCTTTTGTCATTTCGACCCATTTTCGGTTTCTCTGGTTTCTCATTTGCTAATGCCGCCACTTTCTGGAGCATTAGAGTCTCTACTTTGACAGTTTGGCTCATTTTGTTCTTTTCGCACCACCAAATCTAGCCGTTGGAGAAAGTTGGCCTTTTTCTTTTGGTTTTGTTTGTGTTGAAAATCTGAGCATTTCAAGCTCACATCCAGTGATTCTGAGCTGTTTGGTCTTCTGGGTCGGTTAAATTTCTTCATGGCTTTCTAGTGTGGTCTTTTGAGCACCAAACAATGCGAGCATTTTTAAGCATGAAACCGCTGCTCGTATTATTCACCGTCTTTGTTTTAGCTCCTGTTCTTGGGAGATCTCTAAACCCATCTCTGAACGACGACGTCTTGGGGCTGATAGTGTTCAAGGCTGATATTCAAGATCCAAAAGGAAAGTTAGCAACTTGGAGCGAAGACGACGATAGCCCATGTAAATGGGATGGCGTGAAATGCCATCCAAGATCCAACAGGGTCATTGAGCTCAGTCTTGACGACTTCTCTCTTTCGGGTCATATAGGCCGAGGCCTCCTCCAGTTACAATCTCTGCGAAAGCTGTCCCTCTCCAAGAACAATCTCACCGGAAGCTTAACCCCTAATATTGCACATATCGACAACCTACGAGCACTTGACTTGAGCGAGAACAGTTTCTCTGGTCCTGTACCCGAAGACTTCTTCCGGCAATGTGGGTCTCTGAGAACGATTTCTTTGGCCAAGAACAAAATTTCCGGGAAAATTCCTGAGAGTTTGGGCTCTTGTGCGAGTCTTGCCGCAATTGACTTGTCGTTGAACCAGTTTTCGGGTTCGGTTCCAGTTGGGATTTGGTCCTTGAATGGGATTAGATCACTGGATTTGTCTAATAATTTGTTGGAAGGTGAAATTCCAAAGGCCATTGGAAGACTGAATAACTTGCGAGCAGTTAATTTGGGGAAGAATCGGTTTACTGGGCAAGTTCCAGATGGAATTGGAAGTTGCTTGCTTTTGAGGTCCATTGATCTCAGCGAGAATTCATTCTCTGGGAACCTTCCTCAGACAATGCAGAAACTTAGCCTGTGTAGCTATCTAAATCTGCACCAAAACTCATTTGCCGGAGAGATTCCTGAGTGGATTGGAGAGTTGAAGAGCCTGGAGACTTTGGACCTTTCTGGCAATCGATTTTTGGGCGAAGTTCCAAGTTCAATAGGTAATCTTCAGGCTTTAAAGGTGTTGAATTTTTCTGCAAATGGGTTCACTGGGAGCTTACCCAAGTCCATGGCTTATTGCACAAGCCTTGTGGCTTTAGATTTTAGTAAGAATTCGCTGGCGGATGAACTTCCTGCGTGGATATTCAAGGCGGGTTTAGAGGAAGTTTCACTTTCAGAGAAAAAACTAAGTGGAAGCGCAAATAGCCCTGTATCTTCCTCAATTGGAAATGCGCCTCAAAATCTGCAAGTCGTGGATTTATCCCTTAATCAATTTTCTGGTGAAATTGCATCTGACATTGGGGTCTTAAGCAGTTTACTTAGTTTGAACCTCTCCGGTAACTCTCTTGTTGGTCCTATTCCTGTGACTATTGGAGAGTTGAAGGCCCTGGACAATGTGGATTTGAGTGAGAATCGGCTCAGTGGAAGCATCCCTCTGGAAATTGGTGGGGCTTTTTCATTGAAGGAATTGAGATTGGAAAATAACCTTCTCACGGGAAAAATTCCAACTTCAATAGGGAACTGTTCTTCTCTGACCACTTTGTAAGTTCTCTTAGCTCTACAATTCATTTCTTGTCTCGTGTTTTTTTTAATTTTAACGGGTAGTTTGGGATTCACGCACGAATCCAGGTTTCATTTAAACATTTTGGATACTTGTTATTGGGAAATTCTGCATTTACCTTAACCTAGAACTGAGAACTAATTTGCACATAAAACTTTTCTTTGGCTCATTGTCGAAATGGATTCATGTGTGTTTGCACTTAAGAAGTCTACTTTTACATAGTATCTTTAAATATTATCTTTCATGTTGTAGACATTTTGGTCATACTGGGAAGTGAGAACTTCAAGTACTGCAATTTGATTTCGAAGTACAGAGATATATTTTTCTGTTGTTTGAGATTGTTTCATGTTAATGAATTGCATACTGATTTTCTGGGAAGTAATGAAGACGTGAAATCTCTTGCTGCCACTTTTGTTTGATGATAACGTGTAATACCACATTAGTCTGGATTTTTGCTATCTCCTTCTTGAAAACTAGCTCAAAGGTTTCGTTGTCACTAATTTTGTTATGGGGTTGTAATCCAAGTCCTACTCCATTTTATCATTCTAACATATTTTTCTTGTTTTTTGATATGTTCTTTCGTTTGAATTCTCCAGAATTACATCACAGAACAGACTGACTGGCCCAGTACCTGCAGCAATGGCCAAACTTACCAACTTACAAAATGTGGACTTGTCTTTCAATAACCTCACGGGAGGCCTACCCAAGCAGTTAGCCAATCTTCCCAACCTTCTTTCCTTCAATATTTCCCACAACAACCTCCAGGGTGAACTACCTGCGGGTGCCTTTTTCAATACCATCTCCCCTTCCTCTGTCTCTGGCAATCCATCTCTTTGTGGCTCTGCAGTTAATAAGTCTTGCCCAACAGTTCTTCCGAAACCCATTGTCCTCAATCCCAACTCCTCTTCTGACTCCACCACACCAGGAACATTATCTTCAAATCTTGGTCATAGAAGAATCATCCTTAGTATATCTGCACTCATTGCCATTGCTGCAGCTGCTGTCATTGTCATTGGTGTGATTGCCATCACTGTACTTAATCTCCGTGTTCGATCTTCTACAACTCATTCACCAGCAGCCCTTGCGTTATCAGCTGGGGATGATTTCAGCCATTCCCCAACAACAGATGGCAACTCCGGCAAGCTTGTCATGTTTTCAGGTGAGCCTGACTTCAGCACTGGTGCACATGCTCTACTCAACAAGGACTGTGAGCTTGGTCGTGGAGGGTTTGGAGCAGTCTATAGGACAGTTCTTCGAGATGGGCGGCCTGTTGCAATCAAGAAGCTCACTGTTTCAAGTCTTGTCAAGTCTCAAGAAGAATTTGAAAGGGAAGTTAAGAAATTGGGGAAAGTGAGGCATGATAATCTTGTGGAAATCGAAGGCTATTACTGGACTCCATCATTACAGCTCATCATATATGAATATGTCTCTGGCGGTAGTTTATATAAGCATCTTCATGATGGAGCAGGTGGAAACTTCCTGTCATGGAATGACAGGTTCAATATAATTCTTGGAACTGCGAAAAGTTTGGCTCATTTGCATCAAATGAACATAATTCACTACAACATAAAATCTAGCAATGTCCTGATCGGCAGCTCAGGCGAACCAAAAGTGGGAGACTTTGGCCTAGCAAGGTTGTTGCCAATGCTTGACCGATATGTTTTGAGCAGCAAGATCCAGAGTGCCCTTGGCTACATGGCACCAGAGTTCGCTTGTAAAACAGTAAAGATAACTGAGAAATGTGACGTGTATGGGTTTGGGGTTTTGGTTCTGGAGGTAGTCACTGGGAAGAGGCCTGTTGAGTACATGGAAGATGATGTTGTGGTTCTTTGCGACATGGTCAGAGGAGCATTAGAAGAAGGCAGAGTAGAGGAATGCATTGATGGCAGGCTCCAAGGAAATTTCCCTGCAGAAGAGGCTATTCCTGTTATGAAATTAGGCTTGATATGCACATCACAAGTGCCGTCAAACAGACCAGACATGGCGGAGGTGGTCAACATATTGGAGCTGATCAGATGTCCATCGGAAGGCCAAGAGGAGTTGTGATGAATTTAACTAATCTTAACAGATTCAGTGAAGGGATTTGCAATGGGATATCCGGCACAGAAGAATCCAGTTGGTTCCTGTCATCCGGGGGAGAAGAAAGTTTTTATTGTTGGAAGGTTTTTCTTTTCTGTATTGTTGTAGTTATTTCCTTCTATTGTGGATTTCCTGTTTATTTCTGTAGTTTCTCCTCCCATGCTACAAGTAGCTAGGTCACCAGATTCTTCTTTGCCGGGTTCCAAATTTGGGTCCCTCTCAGATATTGTCACTACTAATCTTTTGTACTCTTCCAGTTTCTGTCTTGGTCATGTTTCTTTCTAAGAGCTGATTATATTGTTGACTTCTAAAGGCTTTAGAAAGTTTTGCAAACATATCACTGAGCATACTTCTTAATCTGTTTTCTTCTGCAACTTATTATCTATATGTACTTGTTGATTGCTATCTCCTTAATGAGGCTCTTGCAGTTACTAAACCATGCATATCAAGAACCCTCCTGCAGAAAAGAAATATAGAACCAAAGAAACAATGAAAGGGCAGAATTGACTTTGAAAGACATGTATGGGGAAGGGGTTGGTGGCTGTTCTTGGCCCATGTGTTGCCAATGATGGCAATGCAAAGGCAATAAAATACAACCTGCAAGTCAAAAGTGAGTTGAGAGGCTGAGGAGACCAGAGAATCTTAGTGCCCACTTTAAGGCAAATGCATCTAAAGAGCTGAGTATAATAATGCAAAAGGAAGAAAAACCCAAAATGGTAGGGCATGCTTATATTCATATTATAAAGAGATAGAGCATCTTGAAGATAACGGATGGTGAAGCTATAAGAATATTTTACTTCACGCATGATGATGCCCTGTCGGAATAGAAGCAATCTTTTTTTATGTTATATATTATGCCACCCGTATCTTTAGGTTCTAATTTCAACTTTCTTCTAATGTCTTCTTTGTTTATTTCTCTTTAAACACTCTCCAGTGTTTTTCTCTTTCCAATGAATTGCTTGGATTGCCCATCTCCTCTTTGACATCTCACTGGCCAAAGGCACAATTGGAAAAACATAAAAATAAGGCTACCTAGTTAGATTGGCAACTAAGTCCGCATGTATGGAGAAACTCGTTTAATTCCAACGACATGACTCAGTTTTTGTACGAGTTGATTTTCCTCCTATCAATAAAATACTATCGCATTTCTCTATTATAATAATAAAAAAATAAGGCACTTCTACTAACAACTACAACGCACGGAAAAGAACACCCCGTTTCTTTAAAGGGCAGTCAAAGAATATAAATTTCCATAGCCATGTGCATAGATTGCAAAGCAATGCCAATGAGTTGTCCCTAGTGCACTCAGCCATGACTTAAAGAAATATGGTTTTGGGCCCAAGAGAAGAGAACAATAAATAAATGCATTGGCATTTGCATTATCAGCTAGCACATGGCTTCCTTGATAAATTAGAGTTTCTTTGGATATGGATTATTAATGCAGGTGAAGAAAACAAATATACACCTCTTTCTTTTTTCTTTTTTTTGGTAATATTCCCAAGTGCTTGGGTTTATATTATTATTATCTGTTGCTCTGTCCCATAATGTTTTCTTCCATTCCATGTAACCTCATCAAAAGTCAAGAATCTCACTGCCTTTGATAACATCGATTGAGCTCAAGATGCAAGGTTGTAGCTCAATGTGCATTGGTTTGGGCAGTCAAGTTAAAGACTTTGCTTCCACAAACTAACTCCCAAATGTTTAAGATTAATCAACTTACAAAAGATGGGCAGCAATGCACTGAAACGAAAGGCTGCAAAAAGCTGCTGCTTGCTTCCATTGTTTGGAGAAAATATAAAGTGAGAAGGCATTATTGAGGAGAAGCGTTGCGCATAAAGAAATCTTGTTTTGTATTTTGCTTTCATGCTTTGCTTTTGTTCAAGGACAACTTGAGAGCCCTTCAACTTTTTGTCACAGCAATTGAAAGTTTGAAACTGGAGCCTCTTGTGTTGCATTGGTAGGTGGGGCACGGCACGCACCTACCAACAACAGGTCCAAATCAACACATGCCCACTAGCAGTTTTTGCTATGATTGATTTGGTCTGGCCTCATGAGATGGCATTTGCAGCTTTCTGTTATAGTTATTATGTCAAAATTTCAGCTGTGTTCTCCAACCTGGCTCTTTTTTTTTTCATTGAGAACTGGTTTAGTATATCCAGTTTAATAGCATGATGGAATAAATCAGGATTTAATTAGTCAAATGTAATCTCTGTTAAATCCAAACATTCTGTCAGCAGACAGGATCGCATTATGAGAGGAAGCAGAAAAAAAGAAAAGGAATGTAAGTCAAATGGACTAGTTACCCAAATTGTTATATGATCTTCTCTCTGGTTTTGCACAGCAGTGAATGAATAAAGACTCAAATGTTTTCATCTCCCTCCTTGATGGGGATCAAGGTCAGGACGCAGGTCACCAACCACATACATGAGCATCGAAATCTAGGGCTAGTACAAACTCACATATATCGTAGCAAATTCATGCCACAAATAAACTCTTTCATTAATCATCAGCATCAACTTTCCTACAACTATTACATTAGCCTTATTTATAGGCTTTACAAGACTTGGACACCAAGGCTACTTGGTCCAAAAGTAAATTAGTTAATTATAAAATTACACATAAATAATTAAAGATATCATAAAACTACCTAAATAAGAAAATAACAATATATCATGAAATAACTAATTAAATGATAAATATCTATCTTGATCCACCCTATGCTCCTGCATCACTCCTGCTCTACATTTCCTTTAAACCACATTATCACTCCACCCATCTCTGCCCCAGATTGAAATTAAAAGGCCCTGAACTAGTAGATTTCCCAAATTCCATACATGCACTTAATTGCATATATGCAATTATACAGGACAGAGAGCAATCACTACCAGACAAGAACATATGCCAACACCTAAGCTGACCCTGAATGTTTGATTGTCCATATAACAGTAAGGAACCAACAACTGATTTTCTTGTTAAGAAAAACTAAACCCAAAAACAACATCCATGATTGATTGATGCGTACACAACCCGAACCAGTCATCAACCTTCAAAAGAAGATCCCTGTGTTTGATGGAATTCAGATGGCAAACAAGATATATTGAGATTAAGCATTGGCCATGTAGTTGAAGAAAAATTTCATTCACAAAATTGCCTTAAGCTAGTCTTCAACTTTCAAAATTGGCATCATAAGAGCAAGAAACAATCAGGTTGAGTGATAGATAGAAGTTCAGAAGTTCAGAAGAGGACAATCTTAAAACCACAAACACAAAAAAGGAGATTGGAAATGCATAATCCAAACAAAAGCAACTTCACTTCACCAAATGACTTTAAGAAACAGAAAAAGGGAGGGGAGAGAAAGGGGCTTGTTTGCTTGTTGAGGAAGCTTGTTAACTTTTATTGGGGCCAAGTCATGAAAACTTGGGGAGCAAGCAAACAGTATCACTACTCCTTTGGATTACCAAAATAATTAGTCATAAAACCTCTTACCTCAAACTTGGAACACATTCATAACTTTCCTGATTTATTTACCATAATAAAGAGCAAAGCATGAGTAAAATGCAAGCTGAAATCAAATCGTGAAAACACTAAAACAAAAGTTCATTCATTTCAACATCAATGTCCAAGTCAATGTCAAAGTCAAAGTCAGTGTCAATGTGAATTTTGTGATTGGTTTGGTATGTAATATATGTCTGTCTGTCGGTCTGTCTCAATGTCTTCTCCACCTCAATCCTCCTCCCACCAAAGCCTTATCCTTTCTTTTCTTTGTTTTTTTCTCCAAATACAACACCGTTTCCAACTCATTCGACATGTACCAAGATGAAGATGGGCCGCCAACTGGTCCAAATACTGAAGAGGCTCCAATCCAAGAAGAATAGTGAAGATTCAGATAATTTCGTAGTTCTACCATTTTGCAGTGGCTTAATTGAAATTAAAAGTTTTATGCTTTTAAGTCCTTTATTTTTCCTAATTTCCAACTGAGCTTCCCAGTCTCAAAGCTTTACACTTTTTTACTTCCCCAATACTCCATGTAAGCAAATACACCCCTCTGACTCTGAGAGTCTTTTTCGCCACCCAGTCACTGAGCTAAAACCCTAATTCACCTTCCCAAACCCTTAATTTCCCCTAATTGCAGTCGCCAAATTATGCCCAATTCCCCAAATTAGGGTTTTCAGTTCCCACTTCCGCCCAAAGATGTCCTCCGAAAAATTAGGTCTGGTTCCGACCCAGAACGGGCTCAACTCTCAGCTCGTTTTCCAAGACGAGAACTTGCGCTTCAATTGCGGAGCTCCGCCTCAGCGCCGGGTCGGGGATTCGGGTCCGAAGACCCGAGAGCTCAGCGGTTTCATTGACGACCGGTTTTTCGCGCCGCAAAGCGCTGATTTCCGCCCCAGCATGTATAACGAGAATCCGGACCGCCGGGAGCCACCCGAACCGCGAAACTGGAACTCGAATGGAGCCGACACGACGCCGAGCGGTGAGGGATCGGACGAGGATGACGACGACGACGACGACGAGGATGACGTGGACGATGATGATGAAGTTGATGAAGGTGACGCTGAAGTTGGAGGGCTTGTCGGAGTGGATAACAGAAACAAGGGCATTGCTAGTAATAATGGAAACAATGGGGAAGACAAAATGGGAAATGGGAAAGTTAAGCACCATAACCAGCGCCATTCTTCTTTTGGTAAGCAATATTTGCGGAAAGTTCTGAGCTTGTCATGATATAGTTTCTAATTTTGGAAACTGTCGTTGAATGCTGCTTTTCATGTTATTTATTTTATTTATTTATAATTAGGTGGGACTGTGATAGTAGGATCAAGTAGAGAGGTGTTGGTGAAAGACCATAGTGTGGGGCAGCAAATAATGAACAACAACACAAGGGCTAGTCCCAGTGATACTCAGCAAGGAAGGCTTGGAAACTATCACAATGTGGTCACAGTCGCAGAGCCAGACGGTGACATTTATTATTCTCAGTATTTGCAGGGGTCTGAGGGGTCTGGTTCTGCTCAAAAGGATTCAGTTGTGGAAAATGGATGTGGGTTTAGTGGAAGAAAGGATGTTATGTATTCGTCCGAGTCTGGAGACTCTTTGAGAGCAATTCTCTCTGATCCTGTGACGTAAGTTTTGTTTGTTCAAGTGTTGGTTATTTGGTTTTGTATTTGGTTATACTTTTCTGGATTTTTAGCTTTAACCAAGATGCTATTGGTGACTCATAGTCTTTGAGCTGTGTCGAATTGCAGGGGAGCTCTGATGGATGATGCAATGATATTGCCTTGCGGGCATTCCTTTGGAGGTAGTGGAATACAGCATGTTATTAGAATGGTGAGCTCCATTTATCTGTTATAGATGTGATTGTTTCTGTTAGTCTTTGAGAAAAGGTACTGGGTACATATTCTTGTAATGAACTGACTGGCATAGAAACTGTAAGTCCTTCATAATGGTATTTAGACTTTGAAAGTTTATGGAGATACATAATTGGGCATTGCTTTCTTTCTAGTGAGTGCAAGCTTGGCAAGATTGCTGACATATGTGCTCTGTTGTATTTTGGTTGCATATGTATATATGATTTTACATATATATCTAGTAATGTGCATAATTTTCAGTTTCTACAATTTAAAATTAAAGATAGCTACAATAGCATTGTTGTTTTGTTGATAAGACAGGATACTGTCCTTGCTTCAATTGCTTTCATTTTAAAGGGTGCAAGCAAGTTTGCAAAACTCCATTTTGCTAACTGTTGTCCGTGGGGTGGAATTCAATAAAGAGAGATACTAGTGTTAAATGATTTTACAAAGACAAAAAAAGAAGCTATAAAGTGATATTTTCACATTATTTTGTCCCTTTTGCTGGCAAATATATGTGCTACATGTGCATGTAGGATTCTATAAACCAATGCTAAGAAGATATGCCTTGTACTTGCTTTTGGTTAATTAAATTTTTTTTGGTTTTGCTTGTCAAAATTGAATTTTTATCATATTATGTTTTCAGAAAGCTTGCTATACCTGTTCTCAGTCAATTTCAGAAGATTCAATTGCCCCAAATCTCTGTAAGTCAAAAAACTTTCATCGAAGCTTTATGTCCACTTACCATTTCGAAGTTAATATCTTCTCAGCTATATGTAATGGGGACAGCCAGCAAATCATTTGCATGTGTCTTGGTTCTGTTTGTTCCATGCTGAACTTACCTATATCAGTAGCCCTGTCTCATTGGTGCTAGAAAACTTGTTGTCTGGCTTGGCATGTCTAAATATGTTGATGAAGGCTCCAAAGAAAAAGGAATTAATGTTTTTGAAATTAACTTGAGTAAGAAAGGAAAAAGAATTGGGGACAAAATGAAATCTTAAAGGAACAGAGAGAGGGGATCCGAAACCCTGGATGGGAATACTTGGGGACCAGCATTTACTGTCTTAGGGAAAGAAAAACGTTGACATTTAAGTGGGAAGATCATGGTTTGAGGCTATTATAGCTCAAGAGAAAGGACGAAAGAATAACCGTCAGATGACAAAGTGTAGTATGTTACAGAACTCACTCTAGTATTACTTATTTTGTCTTATATGTGCAGCTCTTCGAGCTGCTGTGCTGGCATTCCGCCGGGAAGAAGAGTTACAATTTTATCGCTCATCCAAAAGAAGAAGAGAAAGGTTTGACCAGGTTTGTCTTCAGAAATGGTGACATCATTAGGACACTATTATCAAAAGCTTGAGACTAAGTCCTTTTTTCTTCTCCTGTAGGAAAAGGGTGGTTACAGTGATTCAGTTCTCGTGGACACTCCGAGGGGTAGAGGTGTTCAGTTTCCATTTGTAGTGACAGACCGAGTTATTATAAAGGTTAGCAGAGCAAAGTCCCAATCTTTGGCTCTAATTCTTGTTCAATTGTTTGTTCTAACTAATAATTGGAGTGAAATGTCGCAGGGGAATAAGAGGACACCGCAGCGCTTTGTGGGGCGCGAGGCTGTTGTCACAACACAATGCTTAAATGGATGGTTAGTCATTTTCTAGTTTTCTTCCTATTTTGTATAACAATTTTAAAATTTATCAAGAAATGTTCCACCTTACATTCTTGCGTCACATTCTTTTGTCAAATGAGATGCTGACTTAGATTTGTTTTCATTGTACAAATTGCATCAACAGGTATGTGGTAAAGACATTGGATAATGCAGAGAGTGTAAAATTGCAGTACCGGTCACTTGCCAAGGTATCCGATGAACCCTCATCTAAGCCAATGTCAAGCAAGATGGGACCTAACTGGCTCTAGGCGTACATACAGAAATAGGAAATGTGAGGCCGTAATAGTTTGTTGCGTATTATGCCAAGCTATAACTAACTTTGTTGTTTAAGAAGTTTCTGTCCCTACTTAAAAGTTGTATTTCATTACAAGCAAACACGATCATATGCAGGCCTTGTAAATTATATAGAAGCCTTGTCACAGCAGCTTTGAGAAAAGGCTATAATTTAGATTGTAAAAATATGTATTCATTTTTCTTCACTTTGAGCAACGTTGTATTTAAGTCTTTGTATAAGTTTATATAAAGCATTTTTGGTCTGTGGGATCCTAGTGCGTTCCGAGTCTTCTGACTTCTGATGTTTTATGTTTTGTATAACTCAACTCAACTCAACTTAAACGTACAAGTCCATCCCAGAATGCGGCGATTGGCCTGCAACCTCATGTTTTTCCAAGTTCATGTTTTGTCATGTTTTTTGAACCGATTTTATTGATTTGGCTATTATAGAAATATCTTGCAACAAACTGTCAATTTCTGATATATCAAATCATCATCATTAGCAACAAACTGTCAAATGGATTCAAAATTCAGCCAAGAGGGAGTGAATTACAGAACCTGAAAATCAACGACTAGCAAAGGAGTAAATCTCAAGACTTTATTATTTCAACAATTGGAATTGTAACAGTCGTATTCTGCCACTCTAGATAAAGCTGACAGATTCATGACCTCCGTTTCTGATGTTACAGACTCAAAATACTGAGCAAAGCCTTATAAACCTAATCACGATTTTGCTGATTGCTCACTAGCAGGAAAAAAAAAAGGTCAACTTAATTAGACAAAGATTGAAGAGAGGAAGGACTGTAGTGAACAAGCTCAGAAACAGGGTACATTTGTCGACAAAAGAAAGTTGCATGTTGAATAAATCGAAGCCGCAGCAGCCCTGACAGCTAATGCCCTATCTGAGTTATCCAAAATATGTGATCTGCAAGACAAACATAAAGATGAATAATATAATTACAACATTTACTTTAGTTGAAAATCATTAAGTCACCATTTGACTTGTAAGCAATTTTGAGAAGAATTTGACTTCTAAACATTAAGACCATCCAGCCATTCGTGCGTTAGATCGAAGATTTATGAAAGCAAAAGTAACTACAGGAAAATTTGATGCTAATAAAAAGCTTTACCTGGGATCATTTTCAGATGTTCCCAATTGTTGACTGCCAGAAGCAGTGTTCCATTGAACAATTTGAAGGCCCTGGTCACAATGAAGCTGCATTTCTTTTACTTGGTTTGACCAACTTTCCTGAAATTTATAACCAAATATAAGAAAATTGCATGTAAATATTCAAATAAGAAAAATAAAATGCTGTGATACTATTCACAGAGCAACTTCATCTATTTAAAATGCTGTTATACTACTCACAAGTTGATCCTCTTCTTCAGAAAGTGCTTTATCCATTTGCTCAAACAACGGGTTCCATCTTGCCCGATGCATGTCTGCAATAGTACAGCTAGGAAATCCACCAGTGGAATTTTTCGTGATACAAGGATCATTCTCCTGATCAGAGGGAAACTCTTTTGATAATAATGATGGTAAATCTGTAGTTATTACATCTCGAACTCTCTTCCTACTGCGTCGCAATGCTGCAGTTACATGAATAGAGTACATGTAAGGATGTGATCCATTCCAACAAGATCCACTAGTGATTTAACAGACACAGCGTTACCTGCAAGACGTCCTTTGATGTCTTGAAGAATAAGTCCCAACCATTGAGAAGCAATGGTAGCAGCTGAAAAAGAAAGAAGGAAAAAGAAAACATACATCAGCTACCACATCCACCTTTTTCAACATGTAAGATCTCCCCCAATCATCACTTGACTACTACTTAACCCACTTTTATAAATTCATAAAACAACTCCTAAAGGCATGGCATATTTAAAGTATTAAACATTTAAGATCAAAATTTTAAATAATCACCTTTAATAGAAAGATAAGATGCTGTTTCTTCATCAGACAAAGGGCTATCATCCTCAGATGCATTAGTTGATGATGGCAACTTCAATGCTAGCGTATCTTCCTCATTTTCAAGGACAGAGTGTGACATAAACCTTCTACCGCTAAACCTATCTACTGTGGTTCGTTCACCATCTCCACCTTTGTCCTGTGGAATAAAAGATCTATTCATGGATATAGGGAACCCTCTTGTCTGCCCGCCCTCAAAGGAAGTATTTTGATGCCGACTTCCATGACAGAAATGTACTCCGGACTCATTCATATTTTGCAGGTCCTTCCTGTTCCCAATTTCACATGCTCCACTCTTCGGATGGGTTGCGTGCATGTTTCCCACACGGTCATTTTCAAGTTTTTCAAATTTTACAAGGGACTCTATGATTGAACGGACCTGTTTTCTATTTCTCACATGGTTTATAATCCCAGGGTTCAGTTCATTGAGTAGTCCACTTGGAGCAGCAATCTTTGCGAACCTGTCCACTTGTTCCCTCTTTGCACGTTCCATCTTTTTCTTGAGCTCTTCATTTTTACTTTTCTTGGTCCGTTGCTTTGGCATCGGAATGCCTCCATGAGTAGATGAGAGAAAACCATTTTGCTTCATCTCCTTCCACACTCTCATTGAATCCTTCTCTTCCAATGGCCCAGTGCAGCTCCCACACTCAGACACAGCTCTTGGCTTCAAGTGATTGGTATTTTTATAAGGGTAAAATGGATCTTGATTTTCTGGAATTGAAGCATCTTCTGCATTGAGGTCCAATCGGATGCCTTTTTCATTTACACAATTACTAGGATCCCTAAGCAAGGTGATCTTTCCAGAACTCTCAGGGCATTGCTGACTGTCGTCCTGAACTGTATTGTTGGCTAGGCACATGTCTGTATTGAGATCCAGTGGTCTAGAAGCAGGATTGACCGCTATTGATAATGTCCTACTCCATGCTTTTCCTGCTTGAGAAGCATCCAAATCCAAAGTTATAGGCACCTCAGTAACTTGAGACATCTCTTCACCACTGGATTGAAACTGACCACTTGATTCTTTGTTTTTCAAGGATTTTGTATGATGGGGATTAATTCCTGTGGCATGAAAAATAGGGCTTAGTATTGAACCCAAAACCACTCCAAATACAAACCAAAAGAACCTTTTCAATTTGAGTTTAAATAGAACGTAAATTATTTACAAAAACAAAGCAAATGTAAACCCCATGATATGAATGTCCGTAGAGCCTTGGACATCATTACCTCTGAGTAATTTTATACCTTCTCTGTTATAGTTCTAAACTACATAAACTGGGTGCACCAACGTTTTAAATAGAGTCTAAATGTAAAGCATATTTATGCAAAGAAATTGAAACTAAATATATTTAAGAAAGATTTTTCAGCGCCAAAAATGCAAAATCATATTCGATAAGGAAGACCACGTTGGACACCAAAAAATTCAATTAAAAAGAAGCCGCACAGAAACAAGAAAATTTTCAAATATTCATAGTAAATACCTTCAGACCGGCAAACAGATTCAAGATCTCGCATTTTAAGCCGCTTACGAGAACCCAAGTCACGTTCTTGTCCCAATTCAGTACTCACCCGCTTCTCCCCAACAGTCTAAAACAACCCAAAAAATAAAAAATCAGAAACCAGTGAAATGAACAAAAACTAGAGAACAAATTCCCTCAAATGCAAACTAAGCGCAGGCAAAAGAACCAACCTTTGAATCCGATCTGGGTATCGAGACCAACCCTTTTCCTGAATCACATCGGTCTTCCATAATCTTTGAACCCAATTCAAATACACCAATTTAAAAACCGACCCTTTTGCAAGAACCACTAAATCTGACTCATGGGCGCTAAAATTTGTAAACTTTTGAAACAAAAACGAAAAGGGTAAGTGTTGAAATGATGAATCTTTGGACCTCCCCGAGGGAGCAAACCAGAATGGAAGGTTGAGTTTGAGAGGGAAGAGGGGTTGGTGGGTTAGGGTTTTGAAGTTTTGTGTAGCAGATCCGTGGGAATTTTTATTATTTGATATTCAATTTGAATTTTGCAGAAAGAGAAGAGCGCGCTCTCACACTAGTACAAAGGCTGTTCGTCTAGTTTTGTTCGGCTCCTTGCTCTCTCGTGGTTTAAATTGTAATTTAGAGGAGGCTTAACAACAACAACGTGGGTACTTTCAAATTCAAACAGGTTATTCAAACACGTTGGAGGGACTTCGGTTTTTATTTTAGGCCCAAAAGGGAAAACGCCGTGCTTGTTTTTTCCCACGCGTTCTACCGTAATGCTATAGGCCTTGTTTGGTTGCCTCGAAAAAGATTTTATTTTGCCCTTGACATAATAATTACCCATATCATGCCATATTAATTTACCCTTTATTTTTTTGGACATATTCATTTACCTTGTATAAATGTGGTGATAAATTAGGAAAATTATCATCTAGTTTTCTCAAAATATTATTGTTTGAGTCTTTGTACTGAAAAGATTATTGTTCGAGTGTTCGTTCAGTACAATTTATTTTCAATAATGAATCATTATCCTAAGGTTTTTGTTTGTGTTGTATGAAAGAAGATTACAAAGTTACCAAGCAACATTATTTTGTTTCACGGATGCTAATTTAATATCAATAAAAAGTTGTTATCAAAACTGCGTAAATTGCTATGTTTTGTTGAATGTGTGGTGTCTCCATTGTGGATAAGATTTCGTAATGAGATATCATCATAAAACATAAAAACATATCAAAATCAGTCCATTATTAACTAATAAAATAAAAATAAACTCATAAATTTCTCAAGTCACCACGTACATCATGCAAATTCCTTCACACAAAGGAAAATGTCAGAGACTCCAGAGAAAGGAAGAAATAAAAAAATTGATCCACTTGTGTGTTTCAGTGAAATGCTTCCTTCTCAATGTACATATATCATCATGGTTATGAGTTGTACAATTACAGTACTGTACACCATGAATGAATTAATATGATTTAAGTGAGCATCAAATTAATCTGGTGCTCTTCTAAGTTGGTATTTTGATTTACAAATTAATTGAGTTTGGATTTAGAGTATCATTGGGCCTGGGCCTGCAGGGCCTGCAATAGCCAGCAATTCTTCAGCTGAGATTGGGCCGTCTCCCTGAAACTATTGACCCGAACCAAGCAGAAATGAGTACAGCCCAACCCCATCCCCAGCCCACAACCCGACCCGGCCTTTACTTTACTCGTCTTCAACAAGTAACACGCTGGCCCACACTCCTCCCCTTTCCCCTGCACCACTAGCCCCCATGCCCGCGTGATCCCATCTCCGTCCCTGTTCCGGTCACCTTCACCTTCATCATCATCCATGAGTTCTTCAACGAAGATAACGCCGTCAGGAAACGGCGCCACCCCACCCTCCCATTTTCGCCTGAGCACCTCCCAATTCTCTTCCTCCACCCCCTTCTCCGTTTCAATCCATGGCTTCTCGTCCCTACTGCCCTTCCCGTACACATTGACCAACAGCGGCGCTTCTCTAAGATTCTTGACGATCTCCACCACCGAATCTCTCATCCACGCGTCCAACTTCTCATACGCCGCCGCCGCCGTCTCGGCACTATTTCCTTGTCCACCGCCGCGACGCCGTTGTCGGGGCACCGCTTCCAAACTCGCCCGCGCCACCGCCAATGAATTCACTCTCGCACCCCTTGATCCGGTGCGGCTGCGGATCATCGCACCACACGGCCTCTGATTGGACGAGGGACTGCAGAGATTGTCTTGGCAAATATCGAAGCATCGACTTCCTCCGAATTGAAGGCCCAGCGATGCCATTCTCAGAGACGGAGTGCAAGAAACCGCTCACTGTCTTCTCGAAACGCTTTCTTGTGGCGGACGAAACAAAGCGATTCGATTCTCGGATTTGGATCTTTAGAAGCAGAGCCAGGTTCTTTATTGTGAATGGGTGTATAATATATAGTTGAATTGGAATTCGAAAGCTTTCTGGTTTCCGAGTGCGTTTGGAATATAAGACTGTTGAAGAAGCGTGAGGATTTGTAATTAGCTTGGGCACGAGCTCCATGGAAGGAAGAGCGTGGCGGGAGGCTTCGTGCACGAGCCTCACTCGTGGACGCGGCCTTTGAATTTGTAACGTGGCGTGTGGTCCCTTAATCAGAGCCGTTGATGTCGATGACCTTTGGTCAGATCGAGGGTGTTGGATATTTAATCGGGGTCGGCGTTGTGGCGTGCACATTTTAATCGTGGGTCGTGTGGGATGATAACATAATGGAGGGGGAGGTTGGTCCCATTTGGAGTCTGTGTGAGGACGTGGCACGTGGGTCTCGTGGAAAGTGCATGTTGTTCGGACGCTGGCTTTGCCCAGACGTCCGCTTGATATAAAGCCTGACCAATGAAGCCAGCGAGAACTGACACATCAGCAGAGCTGTATTGGGCTTTACAAATCCACGTAGACAGAGTAAATCCACCTGTATTTTGGGTGTAGTGTAATAAATTGCGCGGATGTAAAGAGTCTGCGATTGTGAACAGTGCACACCCACCTCATTTGACCTGTTCATTTTCCTTTGGCCTCAAATTGTACAAGTCTAACGTATTTCATGGACTCAAAATTTGACATAGGTTTCTATATACAAGATTATGAAGAAAAAAAAATTAAATAATTTTAATTTGATCTCTTCCTCAATGATATATTAATACAAGTGTTCTTGTTTATAATAACGTGATATCCGTATCGTTTATTGACACAATTGGATTTCATGACAAACTACTTATAATGATAATTAATATATATGGTAAAAAGCCTTGAGATGTCATTAAATCAAAGCATTTTGATTGGGGAAATTACATATAGAAAGTTCCTATCGATGAATTATTTGTCAATCAATATAAGAAAACGGTGACCATTTCTTGAAAGTAGGCTGCATGCGACTTAAAGGAAGTCGGTCAATACTCTCAAGTTGGCCCCCATGATTGACCATCGAGAAAGACTTTGAACAATCAAAGCTCACATTATGACAACTTATTACAGATAGTTATGAAGCTTAACTGGAAGGCCCATTGCTGGATATGGCATGGGTTCACGTCTTATGGGCTCGTTCTTGATGATTGGTGTCCAAGTATAATTTGTAATGAAAAGGTGAATGATGAGCAGCACTTCAACTCTGGCAAATTCTAAGCCGGGGCATATTCTAGGGCCTGCTCCAAATGGAATGTATGTGTATGGGGGATATGATGATTTATTTGAGCTCTCAAACCGCGATGGATCAAACTTGTTTGGATCTTCAAATAAGTTGCGGTCCATGTGTGTAGCAGAAGACACCCAGAAAACCTGAGATTATAATTAGTGACACTATATATTATTCACGTTTCGATAACATAACAAATATGTCGACGCTATCAGTAATATCGATGTTGTATAGAGACGATGCATTTACTTTTTTCATAAAAATACACAGTAGAAAAATACTAAGCATAATACCTTCCATCCCTTGGGGATGTGAAAGCCGTCAAAAGTAGTGTCTCTAGAAGCACATTTGAAGTTGCCAAAAACTGGAGGAGTCAATCTCATAAGCTCTTGGGCCACTCTCCATGTATGCTTCATCATTTGGATTTCACTCCATGTAAGCCTTCCCTCATCACCACTTGCTTCCACAGCCTTTACTACTTCCTTTTGCTCTGTCAGCAATTATTTAAATAAATAAAAAATACTTAGGAGGTAGTTAGTTAACCATATATATGCGCAGTTTAAGTGATTAAAAGTATTCGCAATAACACTCGAGGTTTGTTATTTGTCCAATGTTGTTTATATTAGGAAAGACAAAAGGTGATATATACCAACCCACAATCTAATAAGTTAGTGCAAGTAATTTTATGACGTGACACTAACTGAAATCTTTAATCACGAAATCGACAATTAATTAGCAAAGTTTCATTACCTTCAAGCACCTCACCAAAAGTCTTGGCGTCCGTAGAAAGATGTCTTAAAATGAGGCCGAGGAGAATTGCGGTGGTGTCATGGCTAGCAACTATGAGAGTGATGAGATTATCAAGAATCTCCTCCACTTGCAGGGGCTCGCCAGCTTCATCTCTCAGATGGAGGAAGACTGAGATGATGTCATTCTTCTGGGGGTTATTTTTGTCTTCCTCTACTCGTCGATTTTGCATGAGATTTATGAAGATCTTTGATATCCTGCCACGTGCCTGCATGGCTTTGTAAAAGATGGTCCCTGGAATGTTCAATGGAATTGCCCACAGACCCTTGGTTGCAATGGCAAAATCTTCAAGCAATGCATCTTTCTCCTGCCCTTCTGGAAGTCCAAAAAGCAAACTGCAAGTCACCTTGAATGTTATTTTCTTCATTAAACCCACCATTTGTACCAAATCTTTGCCATTGAGTTCCTGAAATTATAAATCAAAGTTAGGCAGTTATCTCTGAAAAATAAAAAAAGGATATACAACTTAATTCGGTGTTTAGAGCCAAAAATCAAGTTAACACCCTTCCTCATATACACCGTCATCTTACAAGTGTGCGTAGATGGTCAAATGCGGGCAAAAACTACAAATACAAAATTGGCAAGTGCGATATAAGCATGGAACTTAGTAATCAATTAAGAAGATAAAAATAAGTGTACGTTTTGAAGTATTTCGAATCTAAGACCTCCTAAAATTATAGTTATGTTAGCATGTTAATTAAGCTAAGTCACGTGACATTGCAATATGACATGCCAATATTTTTCAACCTAATTAACTTTTGATCATAGTAAATTACTTTTTTGAAAGTGGTTTCAAATTCAAATTACCTTAAAGAGTTGTTGTTGGACGAGAGAATCCATTTCGTCCACAAATCTCTGAATGCTTTCTGGTTTTAAGAAACTCATCAGTCCACTCCTGACAAGCTTGTGCCTAGACTCAGAAAGCTCAAAGATGCTGTGCTTTCCCAAAATCTTGGATGCAGTTTCTACTTGGTTGCCTGCAATTCCATTGTCACTTCCACTGAATACAAACCGGTTACCGGCTTGACCCGTCAAAACCACAGTCTTAGAGCCCATGAGTGAGGTCTTGAATACTGGCCCATACTTTCGGATTCGGGTTTGGATCCACTCACCCGTTTTGTCCTGTTTTTGTGCCCTGATGAAGCTTATGGACTCTCCAATCAAAGGAAGTCCAAATGAACCTGGTGGAAGCTTCTTGCCTACAACAGGAAATGAGGCTTTGAACTTGAAATAATACCCAGCAAAAATGGCTATCAGGGTCACCACAAAAACCGTGATAAATTGTATTGATGGTCCAATATTAAGCTCTGAAAGGACTTCCATTGTTAATGTTATACTTTGTCGAAGAAGATGGCATGTATTATATATGGCCTGAAGGATCGATGCAAATTAAGCCACATGTCTAACAATTTTCCTAACTAGGTATTTTTTTAATTGAGGGATTGTTCGAGAGTGCTTACTTCTGATTATAAGCGCTTTCGAACCTATAAACATTTTTTAATTTTTTCTGCCAAACATTGTGAGCTTTTGGATGTATGTTAAATTGATGTTGAAATTCTAATAAGCACACTAACTACAAGTTAATATTGTGATTTCATAGTTTAGGTATGGGAAAGTCCAAACTAGAAAGAGAGAAAAGAAAGAACCTTGCACTTGTAGTTTTGGTATGTTCCTAGAGGGTAAAGTTGTAGGTGGTTGCATTGGCCAGAGATATCAATGCAACTATGCCAATGACATTGTCCAAACTGTCACCGTTTTTGTCTTTCTTGTTTACCGTCGATAATAAGTGACGCCTTAATTGCTAATCATCGCAATGCTTTGTTTACATCACCGATGATCATCCAGTTAGAGGGCCTGCCTCAGTAGGTGACAGGATTACAATTGGCAGGATCTTCTAATATCTGAGTGGAAATCATGGCAACTTCTCAGCCCAAAGCAGTGCTATTGGGCTTTTGAAATACGAAGTTTCTCTGCAACTACATACATGAAATTCGTGAATTCAACTCAAAGATATTCGGTTAATTGTGGAGCAGCATGAACTATCCTTTTGGTAGCATCACAAGTCATTCCTCGAACTTCCCAACATGGGTGGCATATGAAAAACATAATCAAATGCAACATACCGACAACTAGTTACTAACAAACCAAAAGTTCAGAATAACATCAGGAAGTACATGTTAAATAAATCCGTCACGGACATACGGTTTTTGGTGAGAAGAGTTCCGAATAATATCAGGAAGTCCATGCTCAAAGTAGTCAGTCCTGAGTGCAGCTAAGGCAAGGATTTTGTCTCTTAGCAAACCAAGGCAATATTAAGAAAAATGTACACACCCACAGATTCTATAACAGCAGTAGTACGTACAAAAAAGAAACATTGATCCAGAAGTACTAAATGAATAACAGGTACAAGGTTAAACTAAATACATGTGTGCATAAAGAAGCATCACTGTCAAACTCAAATGCCTATCACATTGACATTGTGGATAACATGTTTTCCATCATACACAAGTACAAGAATTCTCTTTCCTTGGCCTATTTCTTTGATATCAATTTCGGTAAGCCTATTACTACCAATCATACTTCACCATATTGAATGATTATAGTCCAATTTAAGCAAACACAACCTCAACTAGCCTATTACTAGTTTCTGTAGGTGTTTTTATCAAGCATATCAAGAAGTTGATCACCAAACACTAAAGCCGAACTTCATTTTCACCTTTACGTACCTTTTCCACATTGTATCATACCCTTTTCCACATTGTACTCATTTATAAACACATCCAAAAAGTTGAAACAATAAAGTAATGTCTAAATAAGACTAAGCTATTTCTTAATTACAAATGTCAAACAAAAAACCTAATAAAAAAAGATAGGTATATTCAAAACAAACAAAAGAACCAACAATTAAAAATTAAAAAATACAAATATTTTAAGAGTTTAGCCGTGCGGCTATACTATTTAAATATTCCAAAATATGCATAGGGTATAGCCGCGCGGCTTTACGACTTCAATTTTCAAAGCTTATATTGGGCGGCTATACGATTTAAATATTCGAAAATATGTCTAGCCGACAGGCTATACTATTTAAATTTTCCAAAATATGCACAGGTTAGAGCCGTGCGGCTATACTATTTAAATATTCTAAAATACGCCAGGGTACCGCCGTCCGGCTATACTATTTAAATATTCGAAAATACTCACAGGGTACAGCCGAACGGCTACACTATCACAGGGTATAGCCGATCGGCTATGCAATTTAAATATTCGAAAATATGCGCAGGGAATAGCCGAACGGCTATTCAAAAATATGGATAGCTGGAATATATTCTCAGAGTATAGCCGAGCGGCTGTACTATTTAAATGTTCGAAATTAGTCACTGTGTATAGCCGGACGGCTATACGGTTTAAATATTGGAATATGTTCAGAGGAGAGGGTGAAATTCCAGCTGGGATTTGGTCCTTGAATCGGATTAGATCACTGGATTTGTCTAATAATTTGTTAGAAGGTGAAATTCCGAAGGCCATTGGAGGACTGAATAACTTGCGAGCTGTTAATTTGGGGAAGAATCGGTTTACTGGGCAAGTTCCAGATGGAATTGGAAGTTGCTTGCTTTTGAGGTCCATTGATCTCAGCGAGAATTCATTCTCTGGGAACCTTCCTCAGACAATGCAGAAACTTAGCCTGTGTAGCTATCTAAATCTGCACCAGAACTCATTTGCCGGAGAGATTCCTGAGTGGATTGGAGAGTTGAAGAGCCTGGAGACTTTGGACCTTTCTGGCAATCGATTTTCGGGCGAAGATCCAAGTTCAATAGGTAATCTTCAGGCTTTAAAGGTGTTGAATTTTTCTGCAAATGGGTTCACTGGGAGCTTACCCAAGTCCATGGCTTATTGCACAAGCCTTGTGGCTTTAGATTTTAGTAAGAATTCGCTGGCGGATGAACTTCCTGCGTGGATATTCAAGGCGGGTTTAGAGGAAGTTTCACTTTCAGAGAAAAAACTAAGTGGAAGCGCAAATAGCCCTGTATCTTCCTCAATTGGAAATGCGCCTCAAAATCTGCAAGTCGTGGATTTATCCCTTAATCAATTTTCTGGTGAAATTGCATCTGACATTGGGGTCTTAAGCAGTTTACTTAGTTTGAACCTCTCCGGTAACTCTCTTGTTGGTCCTATTCCTGTGACTATTGGAGAGTTGAAGGCCCTGGACAATGTGGATTTGAGTGAGAATCGGCTCAGTGGAAGCATCCCTCTGGAAATTGGTGGGGCTTTTTCATTGAAGGAATTGAGATTGGAAAATAACCTTCTCACGGGAAAAATTCCAACTTCAATAGGGAACTGTTCTTCTCTGACCACTTTGTAAGTTCTCTTAGCTCTACAATTCATTTCTTGTCTCGTGTTTTTTTTAATTTTAACGGGTAGTTTGGGATTCACGCACGAATCCAGGTTTCATTTAAACATTTTGGATACTTGTTATTGGGAAATTCTGCATTTGACCTTAACCTAGAACTGAGAACTAATTTGCACATAAAACTTTTCTTTGGCTCATTGTCGAAATGGATTCATGTGTGTTTGCACTTAAGAAGTCTACTTTTACATAGTATCTTTAAATATTATCTTTCATGTTGTAGACATTTTGGTCATACTGGGAAGTGAGAACTTCAAGTACTGCAATTTGATTTCGAAGTACAGAGATATATTTTTCTGTTGTTTGAGATTGTTTCATGTTAATGAATTGCATACTGATTTTCTGGGAAGTAATGAAGACGTGAAATCTCTTGCTGCCACTTTTGTTTGATGATATTGTAATACCACATTAGTCTGGATTTTTGCTATCTCCTTCTTGAGAACTAGCTCAAAGGTTTCGTTGTCACTAATTTTGTTATGGGGTTGTAATCCAAGTCCTACTCCATTTTATCATTCTAACATATTTTGAACTACCTGCGGGCGCCTTTTTCAATACCATCTCCCCTTCCTCTGTCTCTGGCAATCCATCTCTTTGTGGCTCTGCAGTTAATAAGTCTTGCCCAACAGTTCTTCCGAAACCCATTGTCCTCAATCCCACTCCTCTTCTGACTCCACCACACCAGGAACATTATCTTCAAATCTTGGTCATAGAAGAATCATCCTTAGTATTTCTGCACTCATTGCCATTGCTGCAGCTGCTGTCATTGTCATTGGTGTGATTGCCATCACTGTACTTAATCTCCGTGTTCGATCTTCTACAACTCATTCACCAGCAGCCCACTTGCGTTATCGGCTGGGGATGATTTCAGCCATTCCCCAACAACAGATGGCAACTCCGGCAAGCTTGTCATGTTTTCAGGTGAGCCTGACTTCAGCACTGGTGCACATGCTCTACTCAACAAGGACTGTGAGCTTGGTCGTGGAGGGTTTGGAGCAGTCTATAGGACAGTTCTTCGAGATGGGCGGCCTGTTGCAATCAAGAAGCTCACTGTTTCAAGTCTTGTCAAGTCTCAAGAAGAATTTTAAAGGGAAGTTAAGAAATTGGGGAAAGTGAGGCACGATAATCTTATGGAAAACGAAGGCTATTACTGGACTCCATCATTACAGCTCATCATATATGAATATGTCTATGGCGGTAGTTTATATAAGCATTTTCATGATGGAGCAGGTGGAAACTTCATGTCATGGAACGACAGGTTCAATATAATTCTTGGAACTCCAAAAAGTTTGGCTCATTTGCATCAAATGGAACATTATTCACTACAACATAAAATCTAGCAATGTCCTGATCGGCAGCTCAGGCGAACCCAAAGTGGTAGACTTTGGCCTAGCAAGGTTGTTGCCAATGCTTGACCAATATGTTTTTAGCAGCAAAGATCCAGAGTGCCCTTGGCTACATGGCGGCTATACGATTTAAAATTTCCAAAATATTCACAGGGTGTAGCCGCGCGGCTATACTATTTAAATATTTGAAAATTTGCAAAGGGTAGCGCCGTTCGGCTATACTATTCGAAAATACGGACAGGGTATAGCCGGCCGGCTATATAATTTAAATATTGGAAAATATGGACAGGGAATCGTTGATCGGCTATACTATTTAAATATTCAAAAATCAAAAATATGCATAGGGTCTACTATTTAAATAGTGGAATATATTCGCAGAGTATAGCCGGTCGGCTTTACTATTTAAATGTTCGTAAATATTCACTGGGTACAGCCGGTCAGCTATACTATTAAAATATTGGAGTATATTCGAAGCGTATAGCCGTACGGCTATACGATTTAAATACTCGAAAATGTGCACTAGGTATAACCGCACGGCTATAATATTTAAATATTCGAAAATATGCACAGTATATAGCCGCCGGCTATAGGATTTAAATTTTCGAAAACACTGGGTATAGCCGGTCGGCTATACGATTTAAATATTCGAAAATATGCACAGGGTATAGCCGTTCGGCTAGACTATTTAAATATTCGAAAATACGCACATGGTATAGCCGTTCGGCTAAACTATTTAAATATTCGAAAATATGCACAGGGTATAGCCGTTCGGCTAGACTATTTAAATATTCGAAAATACGCACATGGTATAGCCGCACGGCTATAAAATTTTCAAAAAATTCCCAGAGAATGGCACTATATACTATTTAGGGAATTCATCGAACAAAGGAAATTTCCCCTTAGCCAATAAACCAGAGACATAAGCACACATTGCAGATTCATTGTCTACCTCTGATTTCTTCTCCACAAACCCTAAACCCAACTCAGAACTCTTCAAGCCCTTACCATTTTGGCAAGCCTCTTCATCAAAGATGCTGCTTTTCCTCCTTTCACTGCTGGGCAAGCTGCACATCTGCTTCCTCCTCATTTGAGTCGGAGATTTTCATTTCTTTCTGATCCCCTCTCCAATGGGAACCTCCTCTGTGCAGGCACATGAAGCTGCATCAGAGCAGAAAGCAGAGACCCCAAAGTAGTGTCTTGCAGTTCATGAAGAAGATGAGCATAACAGCCATGGTCCAATTCACCTTGCTCAAAAATCAGAGCTGTTTAGTACTCAGCTATGGCAGTTGGGGCATTTCGGTTAAATCTCACTTTGTCCTTCCACCACTCTCTCAAGCTATCAGAGGACCCTGTCACTGGCTTCCCCTTCTCAGGCACAATCCCATACACAAAGCCCTTTCCTTTGCAAACCTCCATGATTTTCACCATGTACTTGAGTATTGAATCTTGGGATCTTGCCATTTTCTTCCGACGAGACGCCTGTTGTTTGCCAAGGTCTTTGGCTTCAAATATTAAACTAAAAAAATAATAAAAAATTAAAATTAAAAAGAAATATAAATATTTAGAGAGTATCGCCGATCGGCTATATTATTTAAATATTCGAAAATATTCACAGGGTATAGCCGTGCGGCTATACTAAATATTGGTATGCTATACTATTTTGGCTATACTATTTAAATATTCAAATATATTCAAAGCGTATAGCCCTATTCGAAAATACACACAGGGTATAGCCGTACGGCTATATAATTGAAATATTCGAAAATATGAGCAGGGAATAGCCGGTCGGCTATATTATTTAAATATAAAAGATATGCTTTAGCATATATTCGCCGAGTATAGCCGACCGGCTATACAATGCTAATATTCACTGGGTATAGCCGGGTGGCGATACTATTTAAATATTTAAATATATTCAGAGAGTATATGGCTATACGATTTAAATACTTCGAAAATATGCACTACGTATAGCCGTCCGGTTATACTATATATATATACATGCCAGCTTGACCCGTCAAAACCACGGTCTTAGAGCCCATGAGTGAGGTCTTGAATACTGGCTCATACTTTCAGATTCGGATTTGGATCCACTCACCCGTTTTGTTCTGTTTTTGTGCCTTGATGAAGCACATGGACTCTCCAATCTGTGGAAATCCAAATGAACCTGGCGGATGTTAAAGTTCTATTTAGCACAATAACTGCAAGGTAATTTTGTGATTTCATAGTAGCCAGCCATAACTTAGAAACTGTGCTACCAGAAGAAATTAACTAGGGGAGGTAGGTAGAAGGAATGGTTGTTACAAGCTTGAATTTTTGAACACGTGGGTAGATGGAGACCATCCAATATTCATTTTCAGCCAAATCGAAAATGAAATAGGATATTCTTTTTTCATATATGCCCCTAGCCTGTAATATAGGACGGGTTCACTCACAACAAGGGAGCTTGTTGAACAAAATTTGATAAAGAATAACAAAGATACCATCTTTGGTGCCTCACAAACCAAGTGACTTTCTTGGTGTGACTGTTTCATATCAAATTTCTTGATTTTTTTTTTTCTGCCCTTAAATTTGGAGACTCATTTTATAAGATTGAGAAAATCTATCATATCACCGGTTGTATACAACGACTATGTGTGAGAATTTTCTCCACAGGACACCCCGAATTGTTTTTTATGGCAATTAGCGAAGTGATGTGTCAATTGAAGACCCAATTTATACAAATGAAACTCTAACTAAAATTTAAGTTGGAGAAAGTGAGATGTGATCACAAGCTTTCCAACCTTCCACTTGCAACACCTACCACCTGGCCAAGACTGGAAGGCATCGTCAGCTTGAACACCACAGCCCAGGATATATAGAGGCCTAAACCTCATCTATATTCCCATTGTTTTCTCAGACAACATTTCTATCTACTTCCTTCATCTTCTCCATAGCTGCCTGCTAATCATACCCTTCAAAACTCACAGCCACACTAAGAGTAAGAGCTCTCTGTCTCTCTGTGAAATCACGTTGTTTTTATTTTTGTTGGGTTTTGTTCTTGAATTTAAGCATGACTAAATTTTTTATCTTTATGCATCACAGTGGGTACTGAAGTGGTATTGGTAGATGAAGTTCCTTTTCCTCCTCAGATCACAACCACCAAGCCATTGTCTCTGCTGGGTCATGGTAAGCCATTTTTGCACTTGCTAAACATACCATTTTTGTGTTTGATTAGCAAAAGAAAATGAAAAATTGCTAATGGGTAATTGGGTTTGGCAGGGATCACTGACATTGAGATACACTTTCTTCAAATCAAGTTCACAGCAATTGGGGTTTACTTAGACCCTGAAGTTGTGTCACATCTTCAACAATGGAAGACAAAGCAAGCAAATGAGCTTGCAGAAGATGATGACTTCTTTGGTGCTCTTATTTCTGGTAAAATTGCAATACCATACATCCCAAAAGTTGCAATCTTCAAGTTACTTTTTTCTAATCCCTTGATCAAATTGTGGATGCATGTAGCTCCTGTTGAGAAATTCCTAAGGGTTGTGGTGATCAAGGAGATCAAAGGGTCTCAATATGGGGTGCAGCTTGAGAGTGCTGTGAGGGATAGATTGGCAGCTGATGACAAGTATGAAGAAGAGGAGGAGGAAGCCTTGGAGAAAATTGTTGAGTTCTTCCAATCAAAGTACTTCAAGAAAGATTCCACCATCACATATCATTTTCCAGCAACTTCTGCCACTGCTGAGGTAAGAATCAAACTAAATAACATTGGTTTTGTTAAGGAAATATTGCTTTCAGCTAATTAGATATATTTTCTACTTATTTGTTTATGTGTATGCAGATTTCTTTTCACACTGAAGGGAAGGAAGAGTCAAAAATCAAGGTGGAGAATGCAAATGTGGTTGAGAACATCAAGAAGTGGTATTTGGGTGGGACTAGAGGGGTGTCTCCTTCAACCATATCATCCTTGGCTAACACACTCTCAGCTGAGTTGACTAAGTGAGAGCATTTTGTTGTATGGTTTTGGGCTCTTTTTATGGGTTGCTGCTGTTTGCAATTGCAAGGGCTCATTTTGAAGTTTGTTAACTAGTGGGAAAACCTGGTGTTTCTTGTGCTCTGTTCTGTTTAATAAAATGAATGATACATATAGACTTCTGTCCATCCAACATCCAAGTTTTTTATGCTTATGGAAAATAATATTCCTACTTTCCCTTTTCTTTCTACATCTTTGCAACCTCAACTGAAATCAAGAAGGCCTTATCTCTTAACCGTTTGATAAAATTGAATAGCCATTGGAACAAATTAGTTAGTTTGATCCAACGTTTAAGATATAGGACTTCATCTAAGGCTTAGGTTAGGTGGCCCTCACTAGAAAATGACTCCAACTAAAATCTAAAATAGCATGTTGTAAAATGGGCTTAGCCTTTTGAGGACCTCAGAGGGCCCTAAGCCAATCTGTGTGTTCTCAAGGCCCAAATCAACTGATTGACATCTCTACTTGGGCCCTACTGTTGCAGGGCCTTGGCCAATTTTTAAACCACCAACCTCAATCAATAACAAGAATTTTATAACGAAGGTCGTATATATTAAGTGATATATGACCCTTAAGTGAGGTGTTATCTTTAAATCGTTAGATCAAATTAGTTAGCTTGATTCAACGGTTAAGAGATAGAACATCACCTAAACGTCTTATATAAGGCCCTCACTATAGAACGACTCCAGTCAATAGACTCAATTGTATATTAGCACAATGACACCTATCAATCATCATGCCACACTCTCATTTTAACCTAGGTACTTCAAATTTTTCTTTGTATTTTTCCCCAAATAAAACTTGCCTAAACTAACAAGGGTATTATAGCTCTAGGTGTGTTAGTTGGATCGATCCAGGTCTTGATGTGTTCTCATCTGGTACTGTGTTGAAGTCTCATGGTACATGTGTGTGTACTCCCCCTCCCTTTCCCCTCCCCTTAATTGATTGTATAAAAATGAAAAACAACTTGTCTAAGCTAGTAGCTACCTTGTGAATTTGCAATTACAACAAATCAAAAAATAAAATCAAAATGAAATATGTTTAAAAAGATGTTGTAGTAGAAGGATCCTTGAAACAAAAGAGGGGTGGAGGGGGTTGGAATTCTTCTTAATATTCATTCTCGCAAAGAAATCATATCATCTGCTATATTCAGTTTATTGTGAACCACAAGGCGCACTAAGTCCTTATAGTCCACAACAATCCAAAAATTCCAAGTTGGATTTGCTCTAGACCATTTCTGTATGCTCAAGTAGCTCATCCATGACGAGCTATATATCTACTGTATTGGTACCTTCATGTACCCTTTTATGATGTAGTAGTCATAGCTAGTGGGTGTTTTAGTGGACGCATATGGTTTAAACGGTTCTATCAAGATTTAAAATTAACTAGCTCTTGTTTTAACGATGCGTCTCGTCTCAATTTTAGCACATATCCTAAATTTGAATCCCCGAACCCATTAATTAAAAGAAAAAAAGATTCTACCAATAGAAGTTGCCACAAAGGATTGAAACATGGAACATGACTACATTAATTACTGCCTGCCCCAAAAGTCATAGTACACAAATATTGTTCCTCAAGCTTCCCTACACGAACTAATGTCTTCTTAGTAATCTTTGGAATCCAGGAAAAATCTTATAGAAAGATATTGATCAATCAGGTTGAAAAGAAGAGGGTGCGTGTGGTTGTGCGAGTGGTCCATCGACAAATGATGCTTAAGAAAATGTCCTCATCACACCCACAAATAAAGATCCTGCTGCAGCTCATTTACTTAAAAACATGAGTTTTGAGGTAGTGCAGGAATCAAATTTCTTACTTGTGGGCCAAAAAAGGTGAAGAAAGGAGGGGAAAAAAGAGTCTGAGATTCCATTCTGTGAGCACAAAATAATGTTTCTTTTTTTTACTTGTGTCCCATATATTACATATCATACCAAAATAAATAATTGCATGTCCATCAAATCAAACAGGGAAAATAGAAAGGTGCATATGGATCATGGATGACAAATTAATTCAGCTTGAGTTCTTGAAAAATGCTATGTTTTCATCAGATTTGCATTTGTCTGCCTTAACTTTTACAAATGGAAGTGAGGAAAAAAGGAAAAAGGAAAATGTTCTATTTTAATCTAATCTAAATTATGGGAAAGGAATTCGAACTCGGGTGCATTTGCTTAATTGCTTTGCATTACCAAGACAACAAGACATTCATATAAAATGAATCGGCTGAAATTTATACTTGGATTGGATCTTCCTTCACATTCAAGTTAAACACACCACTACAATATTAGAGTAGATAATATCATCCAACATATGAGGTGCTCAATTTTGGCTGAAAATTTATATTATTTCCCCAAAAACCTCATATATATGTAGGCATTGCCATAGCACCTCAGATAAGATTACATATTTGATAACCAAAAACTAAAAACTACTTGTAAACCAACAATATTATAAATAAATAAAATCTCTCTCTAAGCTTAAAACATTATCAACTGGCTTCATCAACAGATATTGGCACATCACCTTGACCTCCAGATGATGCATTTCCAGCAGTATGCCTAGCATCAGCAACTTCTACAGAATCTGAAGCTGCAGCTGGCTGTTCAAGCAACGAGTGGCGGCAAGTTGGGCACGAAGAGTGTGACAAAAACCAAGTGTCTATGCACCTGACATGAAATCCATGGTTGCATTTTGGCAAAAGCCTCACTTTCTGGCCATCTTGAAATTCTCCAAGGCAAATTGGGCAGTCTGTGGCAGGAATATTGGCCCCTGAGCCATATGCCACAATGGGAATTTGACGCAATGTGCTCTTTTTCAGCCCTGTGGCTGCTAAGCGCGCAGCAGTCTCATCTGGCGTCTCAAAAGAGAACCTTCTGCTGCATCTTAAAGCACAGCGCACGATTGAGTTTAGCCCCAGAGCAAATATCAGTGCACAGAGCAGGGCTGCTAGAATGATGACCATGTTGGTGTCAAAGTTGGCCTCATTGGTGTATGTCCCACGTGTCCTGCTTCCATTGGCTGCGTCTGGTGTGGTGATGATGATGATGATGATGATGATGATGATGATCCTGATGATCCTGATGGGTCTAGAAGTAGGCGGTGTGGACGGTGATGAAGAGTTACCATTGGTTGCTTCACTAGATTGAGAATCAGCAAAACTAAACAGAACCCACCTTCCTCCTGCTTTGTAATAAGCTAAAGCTTGTATCTTTTTGCTTAACAGATTATGCAAATAAGCTTGGAGTTTCATATCTCCATGGGTTTTTGGCGCCAAATCGAACCACAAAGGAGACTGAGAGAAGGGAATTCATCTTCCCCATGTACAGAGCAAAGCTTTCTCTTATTTTTCGTTCCACTCTAGCTACCTCTGTGTTTCGTGTTGGAATTCTATGCAAGGCTGGTGGTAGCTGAGTTGTGGGGGCTTTCAAAGACTGGTTGAATTCATGGTAGTGATGGAAACTGCATAAAATTAAGTGCGGACTTCTTGTTTCTTACCTTGTGGCTCTTCTTTGATATCTCTCTTGTCAAAACTGAGAGAAATAGAGAGGGGCCTTTGTGTTATGGTAATGTGTGTCAGGATTCCAACTAGATAAAAAAGACTTTCAAAAAAAGCATATCTTGATGGTCTCTCTGATTATGGAAGTGGTGGTGAATAGTAATCATCAAGACTCCAAAAGGTTGAAACTTGAAGTTAATAATCACTTCAATTAAGATTTGTAACCCTCAGAACAACCCTAACTTCTAAAAAGACATGGAATGAAGAAAAAGAGAAGAAAGTATGACTCATATATTCTTACCAAAGAGGCTTAGAGGCTCAAAGGTTTAAATGAAGCCTTTTCTGCTTCTTCCATTCACAGAGAGAGAGAGAGAGAGAGAGAGAGATTGAGATTGAGAATTTGGTAGATGCTGCAGAATGTGAGAGGGTTATGGGCAAGTTTTGTAGTATTTGGATTGTGGGTAAGGAAGGACACTGGGCTACAGATAGGAGGATGGATACCAAATGAGACTAAGATGGGTGTCTTTTCAATTCCAGAGTGTGCATTATTGTTGAGAGAAATGACATAGAGAAGATTAAACTTTAGAGAATCAAGTAGAGGGAAAAAAAAAGGGTATGCTCATTAGCAAAGCAAAGTAAAAATAAGAATCCTATTTACCTCATTACCGGTAAGGAAATACTTTTTCTTTTTGCAAATCACAGTTTGACACATATGCAAAAATAATTTATTAAAAACATAGAAAAACTTATGTACACATATCACACTGCTATAGGCAGGAATGTAGAAGCTCATACTTATCTAGTATTTTCCTAAAATTAAAGTAAAAGCCTAAGAATTTTGATTAAGGTACCTGATCCTAATTGTGATTTAAAAGAAAGTAAAGCTTATTATTCCAAGCACCGAGTCCTTCCACTCCTACACTCATCTTCCTTTATTGTAAAGTCAAATCATTGCTTCTCCAATTCAGCCAATCTTCATCCTTCTTATATCCTAATCTATTCTCCTAATGCTAATGTCGACATTTGCTCCCCCTCTCCTCTCCCCACCATTTCTGACTAATTAATTGATTAATATTTGATACAAGACTATGATTTGCTCCCATCCCATGTTAAACTTTTTGCAAGTTTTCAAGCATCATTCTAACAGGAAGAATTGGAACTTAAATTATAGCCATTGACATATTCACATGCATCTATTCTTCTTGTCACGAAAACCATTAATTTTTTACCAAGTAACTTACTTTGTTTTTACCCATGTAGTAAAAATCACCACAGTAACTGTTAAGAGAGAGAAAAAATCAGCCACAAATCATCATTCTCTAGTCTTTTCTGTCAAGTCCAAATTTGTGGAAACCTTGTTATTTTCCGTATTCAAAATGAATGCGGTTTGCCAATTTGATTCCCTTCTTCCTTCTATTTTGACAGGGACATGTTAAATTATCTTCCTAAGTTACTTGTGACGGCACATTCAATTCATGTGGCTCTTTCTATACCGTGATTGATGAAGAGATGGGCCCACAAATGTCCAGTCAAAACGTCCAATGGACCCTCAAAGTTCTAGAGCAAGACACCTGTCTGTCTGCTTGGATTGACTAGCTCCATACAAGTTGCATCAGATGTACAAGGAACATGTTAATGCCCTCACCAACTTTGCCAACCTTGGTCTCTAATTCATCACCAGCTTCATTAATTAGGTGAACAACATGTGATGTGGAGTGGAGCAGCTTCAACCAACACATCTGCATAAGCTTAGTTCTAATCTGGGCCTCCCATGGTCCCTTTTGTGGCTGATAAAAAGAACCCAAACGGCGTTTTGAACAAGATGTTTGCCTGCAGCCAAGACAACCTAACATGGCCATCGCAGACTATTGACATTTATACTTGATGATGTAGGAAAGGAGGAGGAGCACCCTCAATTGTTACCACGGCTTTGCTTTCCATATTCATATATAGCATATGACACACAAGGATTTGTAACTTCAAATGTACAAAACTTTACAACAATGTGGTCACTATTCATCTCTCCAATATTGCACACTTGTCTCATGCTTTGTCTCCGTCTCTCACATTCAAACTCGGGAAATCTTCCAACGTTGGGAAGAAAAAAGTACCACCGACACCGAGTCCAGTTCGGTGTAACAAACTAGCCTCAGCCCAATCATAGAACACATTGGGCCACATCGTAAATAGAAGATCTTAAACATTAAGCCCAATCCATAATCTCAATTGACTATCCAACCTCGGTCGGTCCACACAGAAACGGCGCCGTGTAACGTGGTTTCTCATTTTTCGCTCCTAAACGTCCATCCAACTTAATCTGGTCCTGGAGGAGTGAGGAACACTCACTGTCAACACAACTAGTTTCGGACACGAGGAGAGAGAAAAAAGAGAGGCAGACAGCAGGGAGCTCCAGAGTCGAATAAAAATGCAAGATCCGGCGAACCCGAAACCGGATCCGAGCTCTAGCTCTCAGGCCTCTCAGAGGCCACGCATGACGACGCCGTTTCCGGACCCAAGTCCCAGCCTTTCGTTCCGGGGCTCCTACCACCGTCGAGCCCAATCCGAAGTCCAATTCCGGATCCCCGACGACCTGGATCTGCTCCAGGACCCGTTCGACGGCCCATCCGGCAGCTTCGAGGAGCTGGGCGGCTCCGAGGACGACCTCTTCTGCACCTACATGGACATCGAGAAGCTCGGATCCAAGCTCGACGATGGACCCTCCGACCCAAAACTCGAGAATCCCGGAGGCTCCACGGAGACAGGTGTCGAGCTTGGTGGAGAGATGAGTGCGAGGCCGAGGCACCGGCATAGCAACTCGGTTGACGCGTCTTTGGACAGCATAGAGGCCAAGAAGGCCATGGCTCCTGATAAGCTCGCCGAGCTCTGGACTGTCGACCCAAAACGAGCTAAGAGGTATTCTTCTATCCGCTTCTATCACATTATGCATCTGTTTGCGTATGTTTGTTCGTTCATTTTGTGTATTGTGACTCAAACTTTTGCATATTGTTCGTTGTGGTTGATTTTTTAGCTGGATATTATCAGCTTAGAAACTGGTATTAAAAAAGAATATATTTTTTTTGGAGGGATTTGTGTTTGCTTATCATATGTCGAATATGAATGTGTGGGTGCTCTGCTCTCTGCCATAGAAGTAACGCTCCAACCCAAAATTTATTTTATTTTCTTTAGGAAAATTAAATTGTCATTCGAAACTGTAATTATGATGCTGAAGAAGCATTATTATCTTTCTTAAGTGACCCATTTAGTTTTCGATAATTTAGCTTAGGAGGCAACAATTAAATGTGCTGTTGTTCCTAGTGGAAAAACAACTGGTAGAAGAGGCATTTTCCAAATTATGAATTCGCATAAAATAATCTATCAGATAAGAATTGCATCTCAGAATGATACACGCAAGATCTTGCCTAAGGCTCTTAAAGATAACTGCTATTCGTTGTTCCCGAATTTGCCAACAAATGACCAACAGCTTTCTCAAACATTTAAGGATGTTTGGTTGGGACATTATCTGAATATGTTTTTTATACAAAAACGACTTCTAACTATAATATTATTGCTATTAATTATTCGTTCAAAGTCCTTTTGTAAGGTCATTAAATGAGGACTTACTCTTCAACCGTTATATTAGATATGAATGGTTGAGATGCCTCTCGCTCATTATATTTCTCAACCATCCATATACGAAACCTGACTTGAGGACCTTAGTAGAGAACAATTCTAACGCTTGACAAGGCTTTAAGCATGCAAGACCTTATTCGTCCTTTGGTTGTAATCCAGCAGCTTAAACTCTGGTGTATGTCGGATTAAAGTTCTTAACTGTTAGATCTTAACTATACGTTTAATTAATGGGGGTGTTTCTAAAGAATGTTTACCAATTGCATATTTTAAAACAGGATTTTGGCAAATCGGCAGTCTGCTGCTCGGTCAAAAGAGAGGAAGGCCCGGTACATCTCAGAACTTGAAAGAAAAGTTCAGACCCTCCAAACAGAAGCTACTACCCTATCTGCACAACTCACTCTGTTCCAGGTTCTTACTCAAATACTCATCTTGCTTGCCTCATCTGATTATAGTCATGTAGTTCATGCAATTATAGTTGAATGGTCATCTGGCATAGGAATGCTACATGAGAGAGAGATGATCTAAAGTGATTATTTTGAGCTTTTACAAAACTTGTAATCAGGACTTGTTTGTCCTTCACCCTTGGTGTTGATTTAAGAGATTGTCATTTATTACAACTCATTGCCTGCATATTGCTTATTTCCATAGGCTGCTATCTGAGAGGTTTTGTATTTTTTTGTGTTATTTTTTCAGAGAGATACAACAGGCTTATCTACTGAGAACTCAGAGCTTAAGCTTCGGGTGCAAGCTATGGAACAACAAGCTCAGTTACGTGATGGTACGTGTCATGCACCCACCTTTTGGAATTATTTCCATGGTTTCAGGCACCTTTCATTGAATTTTTCGTGTTTTACTTGTTATACAAGTGACCAATGACTCATCATCTGGGTACTGGTCTTAGCTGGTTCAGTGCTATATTTGTGGTTAATATCAGTTAAGAATGCATTGAGTCCCTTAGGTATTAAATTTTACAAATGCTACCTTTGGGTCTTTGTACACTTAATGATGTGGTCTCTCGTATTAGTCCAACCAATTCATTGGTTTGCTATTATGTTCTTGGTTCTCTCCTTTGGTTTATGTCTGGTAACTGTACTTTGAAGTGGGCAAGGCTACCTTTCCCCAAAGCTCTATGGCAATTGCTAACCACCAATTCTCTTGTGCTACTCTTCCCTTAATACAGCTCTCAATGATGCACTGAAGAAAGAACTTGAGAGGCTCAAGATTGCAACCGGGGAAGTACTAACACACACTGATTCATACAACATGGGAATGCACCAAATTCCATATTCGCAATCCCCCTTCTTTCCCAGTCAGTCACAAGCGGGGCAGCGTGATTCCCAGAACATTCACATGCCACAGTTTCATCCTTTCCAGCCAAATATGTCAGCTCCCCATCAGCCTATGCTTTCTGCAGCCCAGTCACATGCGTGCTCAGATATGTTGCAGCAGGATTCGATTGGCCGATTTCAGGGGCTTGACATCAGTAACAGAGGTTCTCATCTAGTGAGGCCTGAAGGGCCTTCCATATCTGCTGGTGAAAGCAACAGGAGATTTTGAATGCTGATCTACCCCAGGTCCACCTTATTTATTGGATTGTTCATAGACTGACCTCAACCAAAGGTATGGTTTAAACTCGTTTATTGGACTTTGATTCTTTGAATTGATTGCTCCCAAAATTTTTGGTAGCTGCTTTAGGTCTTAAGCTGTTCATGAATGCTTATTCAGTTCCTAATTGATTCCTTGGGGTTGCTCATGTGAGAATAGAGCATTGTAAGAGATGCAACTTTTCATGCCTGGGACCCCCCTATCCCTTCCTTTGTGTTCTGTTCATTTGTAACCCTTGAAAATGTCATACTGTGGAAATCGGTGTTGTTATGTTCATATTGTGGTTTTGACTTTTATGTAGTGGATTGACTCTCTCTCTCTCTCTCTCTCTCTCACACACAGAAACATTTCATTGTAAATTACGATTGATAAGGCCCCCCCCCCTAAAAAAGAACAAAAAAACAAGAAACAAAAAAAATGGCGTGGCCCTCAAAGCTCAAATCCCATTGCCACATCATATTATAGATGCCGGCTTTTCATCAATGCTCCTACAAATATGCAACAATTTTTTTTACTTCCTATTTTGTTTGTTTTCTTTGTCGTTGCAAGTAAAATTTGTAATGAGCCGGGCCGGACAACAACATAAATAAGATTGATACTCATAATCTTGGAGTTGGATGTAAACAACCACTAAGGTTTAGGCTTTGACATTAACTTGATTCGTATTTTTAATGATAATTTTAGGGGTTGTTTTGTTTGACAACCATTTCAATTGAAAACCGAAAACATGTTTAGTAACGTATTTCATTTTATGTTTTTAAAAAAGTGAAATCTAGTTTTCAAAATCACCCTTGTTTTTTTAAACTATTTGAAAGTGTTATTAATTTTTTGCAGTTATTGTTCTCAATCTTTAAAGCCCTGCAATGGTGAGACTTAAGAGAACAACTCATTTTGGGACAACGGATTTGGCACTCTCAATTTAGCTCATGGCACCCTCGTACACAACATGGAGTGTCAGAAACTAAACTGAGAGTACGAAGCATATGGAGTGTCAGAAACTGAACTGAGAGTACGAAGCGACATTGTGTTGCTAGTCACATTACATAAAACATAAAAGAAGAGCTTATAATACCAAACATGGCTCACATGTGACCAGGTGTGGGATGGCCTACACTCCAAGTTATCCATTTGAATGCACATGGTTGGAGTATGAATTTGCATTATATTGGAAGTTGGCATACATGTGGGACTAGTTGTGGCTGCTATAGGTGACCATGTTATTAACTACCCTAAGAAAGCGACCACTCAAACAAAACGTTCTTGCCAACTGACCCAAAAAATGGGTCATTCCATTCTTTTTAGCTTCATGCAACTGGGACGACACTTTCATGGGTCTAAAGCTAGCAGCAGCAGCAGACAGCCCCAAGTGAAGGCCAATTTCATGGGTCCTCCCCTCACAAACATTTGGATAAAATCCACATGCCTTTTGTGGATCTCAATTCAACCTCCTTCAACCTTGTCCACAAGAGAAGGTTTCATCAACTTTAGGATCACACATTTTGGTCAGGCAAAGAACACATATTAACAATAATAAAATATACATATGAAATATCAAAATCATGCCCCTTTTCATTATTTAGATTGCTCAATTCTTGTAATGCCATGCCAAAACATGCAATAAATGAAACAAAAACTATGTTCACATTCACATTTTGTTTCAATATATTCTTCCCTTTTTATTATTCTTCTAATTATTGTTACTTTTATGTGCTATTATTATGGTTTGTATGCATGCAATCTCCGTCCCGTTTGACCGAGAAAAAAAGAAAAACTAGATTGCAACAGGAATATCACCATTTTAGTATAAAAGCGTTCTTCAAAGTCTTAGTACACAACCCGAAAGAATTTATATTTATCTTTGTTTTCTCTCAATTCACATTGAAGCCACAAACTTTGACTTCACACCGAATTCGGTGCACCAAAATCACTTTGGACCATTGTCATTTGTTTGCTCATGAATTTAAAAAAACACACACAAACACACACAGACATTTGTGAAAAGTGTGCGAGTTCAAAAAATAGTAGAGATTTTGATTCCAGAAATCCACCTCCATAATATTCCTTTACACAAGAGACAAATTTGAATATTTATGTTGAGGTGAAATTCTTATTGAGCATGGGATGGAGGTTGTGTCACGTCCCCTTTTCTTATCAACAAGAAAACTTTGAAAATGAGAGCTATCTCTAAAGTTTACAAATTCACAATTAAATTTATGCATTTGTCTTGTATGTTTTTTTTACAATTTTTTTTTATTTTATCATATCTTAGAACTGAAAGCATCAGCAAATTTATCTGAAAATGATGTATGAAATTAATAGACCGCCGAGCCCGGGTCTTGCATGTGCTCCTAACATGGTAGGTCCTTCATCAAAATAAATCCAATTTTTCAATGACATAGATATATAAAATTATAATTAATTTAAATCTTGATTAGAAAAAGGACAACATAGTATAATTTTTTTATAAGAGAATTGTCTTATTATATACAATTTGTTAAAGTAAATTCTGAATATGCGCGATTATCTTATCTTAAAGGACAATTTTCGTATTAACTGAACTGCTTCAAAGCTTCAATAAAAACAACAAATTAAGACGTATTCAGTCTTAATATTGAAGAGGTAAGCACTCTATAAATCTTGATGATACGATTACATTGTCAACAAGTAACATGCTAATCTTTTTGGTTTATTTTAAATTTGTTAAAATCGTCGTATTGGAGACAACAAGTGTATGGGTGATACTTATATATATACAAACGCTAGTTGGTGTACTATTTGGGTTGACAATTACTCTAATCATTTTTTTATATAATTTACACTTTTCTTCACAATGTTTTTTTATTTTTTACTTTGCTTTGTTTTTATTTTGTTTTTTTTATTAATATTTTTCAACCGACAAATTATTCTAGAAATCTATCTACTCTTTGGCATTTACCTACCATTCGATGACTCATCTCTAAATGATTTATTTGTCGAAAGAAATTAGATTTAGTTGTTTAATTAACTTGACTAATGTCTTGCAAATCAAGCATATTAGCAGATTCTCAATCTCTTTAAATCATCAAACACACGTGGAACTGATAGTTCGAGCTTCTCATAAAGATGCTAATGATTTTCATGTCGGATTCTCTAGTTGATCCTCTGCACAGCAATCTTCTGCTCATTCATTGCATTCTTCAAATGATTCTTTCTTTTTTTTTTTCCTTTGGGTTTTCAGAAAAAAATATTAAGCAAAAGGGTAATGAGATTAATGAATCGTAGTGTGCAAACAGTTTGCTAAAATGGGGTGTTGATAATTTTACAAATTATGCTCATTTTGATCCACTCTACAAGGCCACCAGATTGGACTTTTGTGAACCTAAACACACCCCTGTTTGAAGGGCTAAATTCCGCAATCTCAGGCAAATGAACTGAGATGAAAAAAATGCCAGATTGTACACGTAATGTTTAGATAGACAAGGCATTTGATTTGAGTAAAATAAGATTAATTTAGAGAAGTATAAAGTATTTGCAAGATGGAAGAAAGCGGTTTGAGAAATGCATGTGCAGGTGGGGTCATTGGGTTCAGCAGTTGGTAAGTCTAACTGGAACATTTGCATGTGCACATTGATTCTTGTAATATGACCTGAAAGTATGAATCTGTGTTATGTGGCTTTGGCTCTCTCTCTCTCTCTTTCCCTCCCTCTATTTCTCTCTCTAAAAAGTGAACAATGCTAAACTTGTCTCTTTCTTTCTGGGTATACAGCCCCCACCAAACGCCCCCAACCAATGCCTTCAACTGCCTATATAAGAAAACCCCAATTCCCTAAAGCTAAGCACTCACCACTTTGCAGTCAATAGTCAAGCAAGTCTTTCTCTCCTCCATCTCCCATTCTTTCTTACAACACAAAAAATATACACAACAATGGCTTTTACCTCACACTTAGCCATTGCTCTTCTGTTCTCTGTTCTCAATCTATGTCTTCAAGGCACTTATGGTGACTATGGAGGAGGATGGGAAGGTGGTCATGCCACATTCTATGGTGGGGGTGATGCCTCTGGCACAATGGGTAAGTTACCAAGTTCCAAGTCTCTTTTTTTCTTTTCTCTTTCTGTTTTTCTTCACTTTGGGGTAATTTTTGTGTTAAAGTTAAAAGCTTTAGTGTAATTTGAGCTTTTGGGTAAAAACCCAAAATACACACAAGGGCAGATAGTAGTTCAAGCTGTAAATTTCATTCCAAGTCACTTTCTTTCTTTTCTCTTTCTGGTTTTCTTCATTTTTGGGGTAATTTTTGTGTTAAAGTTAGAAACTTTAGTGTCATTTGAGCTTTTGGGTAAAACCGAAAATGTACAAAAGGGCAGATAGTAGATCAAACTGTAAATTTCTACCATGAATTGATGAGATCATATATGTTGGTGTTGCAGGAGGTGCTTGTGGATATGGAAATTTGTATAGCCAAGGGTATGGAACCAACACTGCAGCTCTCAGCACAGCTCTGTTCAACGATGGCTTGAGCTGTGGGTCTTGTTATGAGATGAAATGTGACAGTGACCCCAAATGGTGCCTCCCCGGCAGCATCATCGTCACCGCCACAAACTTCTGCCCTCCTAACTTAGCTCAGTCTAATGACAATGGTGGCTGGTGCAACCCTCCTCTCCAGCACTTTGATTTGGCTGAGCCTGCCTTCTTACAAATTGCTCAATACCGAGCTGGAATTGTCCCCATCTCCTTCAGAAGGTAAAAAAAAGTAATTTTCGATGTGACGGTCACATATAATAGTTTTATTTGTGTTGTGAGTTAGTCACATCAACATGGTTGTGTTCATGTAGACACTCACGAATAATTTTCAGAGTGACGGTTGCATACAATAATTTTATTTGTGAGCTAGTGACATTTTTAACATGGTTGTGTTGGTATGTGCAGGGTTTCTTGTGTGAAAAAGGGAGGGATAAGATTCACCATCAACGGTCACTCTTACTTCAACTTGGTTTTGATCACAAACGTTGGGGGTGCAGGGGATGTGCACTCTGTTTCAATCAAGGGGTCCAAAACAGGGTGGCAAGCCATGTCAAGGAACTGGGGCCAGAACTGGCAGAGCAACTCTTACCTCAATGGTCAGGCTCTGTCTTTCCAAGTCACCACCAGTGACGGTAGAACTGTGACCAGCAATGCTGTGCCAGCTGACTGGCAGTTTGGTCAAACATTTTCGGGCGGTCAATTCTAGACTCTTTTTATAACAGTAAAAGGTCTGGGAGAAATGGCGCAGGGTGATTTGTATATGTAATATTTGATTGCTTGGGAAAGGGGAGAGAGGAGAAGGAGACAGACAGGGTAGATTAGGAGAGAGGCAAATGTTATTGCTGAGGTGGCTTATTTGGCACCCGCAAGGCCTGCTATATATATATATTATTTATAGTAACGGTGGAGATTGTGAGTTATATAGTTCGCAGAAATCGTCCATTTTGAAGATGCATTTTGTTTGTTTTGAAGCAAAATGCACATTAATATCTTTGAAGGTTAGGTATGCAGATTTATTACTCATACCATACCTAACTAGGTACTGAGCCCAGCTGGGGCAACTTTGTACTTGGCATCTTAATTATATACTTTGTGGATTTCTATGGAAACTCCTTATAAGTTCTCAGCAATTTTTTTTAATTTTTTTTTCAACTACGACAATATTAGATCAATGAGTGTATTAATGGGAGCTTTTCTTTAGAAAAGATGCAACTAATGGCCATTATCATCTGAGATTCTGAGCATATCAATCCACGCTACCTTTAGCCAATAAGTTAAAGAGTTCGGGAGACAAAGATTTGAACACAAGACGGCGCTATATGAATAACTGTTCTTAATTACTTGAGCTACAAGCTATTTGGTGTTGATTTGGTAAAGGGTGAACTTGAGAAATCGGAAAACCTGGCTACCGAATGTAAAGACTAAAGAGAATCTAAAGAGGTAGTCAGTAACCAAACACAAAGGGCCCACAGTTTGAACAATCTGAAATTTGATGTGAATTGGCAACAACCATAAAATGCGAATTGGCAGCACACTATAATTAAATGACAATATTTTCTTACAAAAGGTTCCTGACCTGGGGCCTGCTAGAGCCATAGGCTATAATTTACACCAGTTAATAATTAGAACAATTCCCAGTAGTAATTTTTTACTTTCACTTGAGCCTCTCTTTTCGTAACCTCTCCAGTTCCTTAACCATCTGCCAATGTTCTAATGATAGGCTGGTTTCACCAAAACTCATAGACATCAGACGGCCCATTGTGAGCAATCTGCAAGCAAAGGAAAATTTCAGATGAGATGATAAACAAAACTAGAAGATACAAGAACATTTGGAAAATCTTCCAGTCTCTAACCTGCTAAAATCTTGGGTGCCAAGTTTCCTATCTTCTTGCCTTGCTGCAACCAAGTCATTTTCTATCACCTGTAAGGTATCAACCCATGAGAATTATGCTCGGGTTTAGAGGTTAATTGTTGATGTCAAGCTAACTCTTACCTTCTGCATTTCCGGCTCAATAGAATGTGGCAATGATCTAAGAGTAGCCAAGTACCATCTCCAAGCCTCTAGTGCTTCTGCAGCAACTTCAGAGGAACCAACTGAAGAAGGGTGGAAAGGTAACACTATATCAGCAGGCAAAATGTTTGATTTGCCTTCAGATAAAATAAGCATTTTGACGTCAGCTGCCATGTCCAGTTTATAGAACTTAAAATCATATTCCACCTGAAACACACAAATTAAATGTATCACGTGTTTAGCACAACACTGTGCTATGAACGACATAATAATCTCCTGATGCACAAATTCTATTAAAATTCTCAGGAATGCATTGTTTACTATTAAGGATCAATCCATGCAGAGTTTTCCAATCTTAGTGCACTAAGCAGTAATACATAAATATACACGTACATGCATATGCATAATAAAACAGAATCACCTTTTGCAACTCCATTAAAGTTTTAAGCACTCTTGCATTTTCAACCCCGACAGAGTTGAGAGTTCCAGCTTCTAAATGGGTCTCATCAAAGATCAAGTGTGAACCCTCAGCTAGCTGTAGAGCTCCAGTTATCAGCCTGGAGCAATGTGAAGGGTTAAAACTATAACAAAATAAAGGAAAGTTATACTTGGTTAAGGAATTAGAAATCTGATTACCTGTTTGTCTCATAATCCTTTCTTGGTGCGAGAGAAGCAGTGTTGAGATAATCAACTGTTAGGGATATACATTGTGTGAATGGTAAAAGATTCTTCATAGCAAGGCGAAGCGGAGTGCCAAACACAGGTACACTTTCTTTGCTAAAACAAGTGAGATTCAGTGAAAGCTTCCCGACAGCAACAGTTTCAACTCTAGAATATACCTGTCAAAACCATAATAAATCATATACCTCATAAGTACAGGAGATGAAGAGAGGGAAGGGACAGAGGTAATTTAAGAGATTGAGATAAGAAATGGACTCAGAAGGGATGTAGATGAACAAAAATGTAGAAGTACCATCATGTGGATCCAACACTAAAAAGTTTGATATGAGAAGGCACCATTTACCGTGGACAAGAGATGTAACAGCATGAAATGAGCAGCTACACCATCATTACCAAGAATAGCTGTAAGATGTCTCAAGAGAGCTTCCCTGATCTCTTTAACCAAGTGGGGCTTTGGCTATAAGATCAGATAATAATTGCATTGTCAACACAACCAAGTTAGCATAAATAGTAAATACACACAGGTAGGTATATAAGTCCTTCGTTTGAAGAAACATGACTATAAGGACCACAAAATCACCTCCACTGTAGGGGAACGAGGTAGGAAGTCATGAACTGCCAGTTTCCTGTGAATAAAACAGTGGAGACGTGGTACCTGCACCAAAGGAAAACGTATTTAAGTGAGCTACGTACTTATAGTCCAACACAAGATACTAACAAACAAGCTGTACAGAGAGAAAAAAAAATGCAAGATTTAGTCTTTTGTTCATATATATGGAGACCAACAGTTGCGTAGATGCAAGACACAGCCATTACCTTATTAGGGGGAAAATGAACTAACACATCTTCACTGAAACCATTTGTGAAATCATCACATTCATCCTTGTCCACTTTGAACTCTGGATCGAAAGTGAAGACTCCAACAAACTCAAAAACCTCATTTAGCTTTAAGTCAGACTCTGGACAATCATATATCTGATAACCAAAAGAGTTTCATCAGCTTTCACAAAAAGAGAGAACAAATCTCAGTTCATCATTTTTCTATTGGTACAACTAATTGACCAACGTACCTTAATAAGACAAGGAAGCGAATCCCTGTTGACATCAGGCCCCATAATCATACTAGAGCTGGTGCCCTCAGTAATTGACTCCTGAGACTGAAGATGTCCATCCTCTTTCTGGAAAAGGAGAAGAAATTTAATAAAGACAAATTTATATTCCATCAGAATCATAAAATAATGCTTTTTAATAAAATAAAATAGCAAAATAAACTGAAATTTGTTCTACTTACCAGCTTTTTTGCAGAAGAGCATTCAACTCCTTCATCTGAGACCTGTCATTGAATGCAGTATGTCAGATAGACAAACAAGAAGACATTTTTACAAAGCTAAAGGTTCAGAGAATCAGATGTGCAGTCCCCAAAAAATCATCAAGTCATTGAGGCCCAAAATAATGATGAATGCACCTAGTCTATCAATTAAATTATAACAATCTAATTAACAGGAAACCCCTTCAGAAAGCTTCCTACTTATTTTGCTAAGAAAAAACTTCCTAAATCCATATAACATACTGTTTTAAGCTGCTTCAGAGCTCAGAACAAAGATAACCATAAGGAAAATTACCATTGTAATGCAGTTTGCCTTTTCTACTTAAACATGATTATCCTTTTACTGCAAATCGAGTTAAAGTGAACAGTTAATATGCAGATTATGAGAATGGAATTACATTGCAATCCATGTTATCAGTAGCTTCAACATCCAATCTCTGGCGCTTCTCTCTTTGTTGGGTTGCCGAATTCATACTTCTATACATCACTGCTTCAGAAGGAGATTCAGTCCATGAATTTTGTCCTGGCACCTAAAGACGTAAACAAGATAACAACCCAAGAAGAATCAGATCACGGAACAATCCACAATTTTAATTCCACACATCTAAACTGAATATGGTAGTACGCACTCTGAAATTCAAGGAGTGTCATTTACCCTAACAAAAAGAAAACTTAAGTACAACAAACAACCAATAACCAATACTAAGCATATGGTTATGTGCTAAGAACAGAAGCTGATGTCATATACTAAAAAGAAGGAAGAGTTTGAGTATAGAGAACTCACCGGGATGCAGTAGAGCATACGGCGCTCCCATAATCGCATGTCCGGTGAAGTATCCATAGGGAATTGAGGAACATCCTGTAAACTTGTTGGTTCTCCAAACCGAGCCATCCTTCAAAAGAGCCACAACACATTGTTTTAGTGGCACATAAATTAGCCCATTTTGGGTCACCGGAAAATGATCAGAGGTCATAATATACCTTATAAGCACCAACATAGAACTCATTTCCCAACATGTCCTGTATCATTCCCCGAAACCGAACCAGAGTGTTGGGCTGGACCCATCTTATAGTTGCAGAATTCAGAATTGGCACCTAAATTTTCCCGAACAGTGATAAAACGAGAACACATATCACACAAAAACTATTTGAAGGGAAAGACTTTTTAACAACAGATTTGATAATATCTAGGTCGAGATAAACACAAGAGATTAATGAGAAAAATACACAATTAGGGTTCTCAAGGACAACAAATGAGCCCAAATCAAAGGGAATGACAATTGAAAGTAGGCTTAGGGTCTGGACCTGAGTGAGACCATCGTCCTCGAAGAGAAAGTGACGGAAGAGATCAACGGCGCCCCAGTCCCGGCCGTCGAAGGAGGCGGGGTCCGATCCCGACGCGATGGCTTTCTCGAACGTCGATCGAACGGCCCCGAGAGGGTTCGCCAAGCAGTCGTACGCTAATCCCACCATATCTGATTGCAAGTGATCCTCTATCTCTCTCCCTCTTCCACTCTCAGTCTCTCTTTCTCAGATATGTGCCGTTTGAGAGCGGCTTCCCGCGCTTTTAAGTAAGGTAATTGGATTTTCCCGCTAAGCACTGTTTGTTCCCGCCATTTAGGTTACTGCCTACATCTTCTTACAACTTACAAAGAGAAGACTGTAATGACTTCTGCATCGTTAGATGTGGCAGATGACTTTTGGACCGTTGGATGCGGGAAACTAAACAGCACAAATGAAATTCGAAAAGTCAAAAATGCCCTTACAACGTTTGAGGACATGTTTCGATTAATCAAAAGGGTTAACCGATGAAATAGCGTCTAAACTTATACCTAGGTTTCAATCAGTCTCATATTCTTTTATTGTAAAATAAAAAATTAAGGATATAAACTTTTATTTTTCCGCTAATTTCTCCATTACCGTCTAAATCATCAACATTTCATCTAATTTTCTGTTAAATCATTAAAAACAGACCAAAAAACAAAGTAGGAGAGAGTCAAAATTGGATAACACTTAGATAAACTCAAACTATTGGCTGGTGACAAGAAATCTAATAATGTTGCATTTTTTAGAGACAAATTACATCATAATTACGAAAATAAAAAACAAATCCTAACTGTATAACCACATAAATTACTGAAACCATGCTTTGTTCTTTAATTTTTGTTCACAGGAAACTGATTGGATAAACCGGCCACTTGTTGGGATGAAAGAGACCCCAATGTTGCTCCACTGCTGCACCAGGCTTCATGTTCTCATTAAACATGGAAAACAAGTAAGTCTCAGTGGAGTTCCCCGGCCGCCTTGGAGTTCCACGGGACGATAAGACGTGGCTTATCAGGTTCGAATTGTAGATTTGTGCATTGGCCGGTGTTGTCTCCTTCCCATTCCCATGGGAGGGCCAGCCTGTCTCGGACACCACTACTTGGACTTGGGGCGCCCCTGCTTTCTCCAATGCTGCATGTAATGCATCCACCATGGAGTCAAACAGGTTATCATAAATTAGACGACCGTCTGTCACGACCTTCCCAGAAACGAACAATGCATAAGGCAGTGAAATGTCAATTGTGTCTCCAATGTAGGCAAAATAAGGGTACACATTGGCTAATAAGGGTGCACCAATGCTATTGAGGTATCGAGCAATAGGTGCCATGTACTCCATGGTGTCTTGAGAAAAGGCTCCAGCTGAGGGAGGGTAAGATACACCCAAGACTGATGTTGCAATTGAAGTGCTGACCTTGATGCCTCTATTGCCCAATGCATTTTGCAAGTTTTCCATTGCTGGGAGGACATATTGGGCAGAATCTCCTGGGATGACCTCATTGCCAACGGCTATGTATCGAAATTGGATTTGGTGCGAATAAGGTGTAATGTATGTTGCTACCCAGTTCTGAGCAGCAGAGTAGGAGTTTGCAAGTTGTTGAAGATCCTCATTCCTAACTCCAACTAGGACTTCGATGCCAGTATTGCGAAGGGCTTCGAATGCTTCTAGGTTTGGATCGTAGAGTCTCATTCGTCCGATTTGATTCGATGTGTACATGTCAATTACTTCTCTTGGTGGTGGCAAGTTGTTGGCCACCATTCCATAGCATACTCCAATTGAAGAAGCGCCTGTTAATTAGGGAAATACAAGCATGTCAGCACATTTACTATTTCTGTCTAACTAGTACTTCGTTAAATTTTAAAGAAATAATGGCCAGTGTTCATCAAAACAATAAGAAACAATCAGTTTTATGACCCGAAAAATAAATTTTTTTTTTTTTTAACAGGAAGTGTACCTTTGGTTAGTAGAACAACTTTCAAAATCGAAGTTTCAATATAGAGTCTGGCGATGAAATTTAAGGTATTTTTTTCTAACTTCAAATATAGTCTATATGATTTTCATTCTAAAAAAATAATAAAACAGTCTAGATGGTTTACTAGTTTCAGAATCTAACAATATCTTAATCATATTGACAACGAATACCAAAAAATTAAGTTCACATGTATGATAAAACTTGTAACACACAAGCAAAACGAGGCTAATTATAAGAGAAAACAATTATAAACATTACAAGAGTTTGTAACAATAAACTCACCTGCAAAATTTGGTCCAAGTAGCACCGAAAGCGTGATGGAGAAGATGAGACAGAGCGATTGAAAGTTGCAGGCCATTGCAAAGATTGTTATAAAGCTTAGACAACGTCTGCAACTCGAAGCTTGATTTGATTGATGGTATGAATAATTTGCAAAATACAATTCTAAACTAGGCTATTTTATAGGTTAAACCAAACCCCATTTCTACCAGGAAAATAGACATGACTCCTAATTAACAGAGGAAAATCAAACCCAGGATTGTTGGGAAAAGGGAAACTTAAACAAACAAAAAGGGGAAGGTTTCCTACAATCTTTAAACACAGTTTTGAGGCCTGGGTTTGCTTGCAGATTGCTTTAAATCACACGTTACCAAGTTAACATTATATGCATGGCCTAAGCTGACATTAAATCCAAGAGTGGATGCATAAATATACGTCGTGCTATTCGTATCATATCGTATCATATTGTAGCTCCATCTGTTTTTGTTTTTACTTGAATGCTTGGTCAAACGAAATTTGAATGGATTTGCCCTGCTGCATATTTTAGTTCATACTATGATCACTTCATTGCTCAATGCTCATCAATTACAGTTAAAAGAAAAAAGAGAGAAAAACAAGCTAAGTTCTCAAGTCTTCTACCCAACATTGAATTATATATTTTTTGTATCTAAAATTGGCATCACATCGCCTCACCAGTTAGGCTCTGGGATATCTGATATACAATACAAGCACCATGTTCTCTGTCTTCATCCTGAGAAAAGTCTGGTAAAAAAGTTGCCAGATTTCGATTTCTCCATACACGCCACATGAACATATCTTCCAAGTTTGTCCACTTGCCTTGGCTCACCCCCTGTATCTTTCTTGCAAACCTTGCACGTTTTGTCCACCCAGCCCTCTTCCACATATTGCCCATCCACTGATTTCCAAATGAAAAACAATTACCAAAGTTAGGAAAATCACTACAACATTGAGCCAAAATACTGAGAAAAGAGTGCAACTGTTTGGATTGAAGTTTGAACCACAATATAATTTCAAAGTTGCTACATACCATCAACATAAGATTTGAAGAAATCCTTGTATGTTCCTCCAATTTTCCTTCTCAGAGCCCCATACTGCATGAAAATAAGAAAACCCAATTAGCAAATTTTTAAAACAATGAGCTAGTTTGAAAGCATTTTAATTTTCAACATACCTGTTCCCTGGACATTTTCTCTCCAGACTTGGTGGCCTCTCTAGCATCTTCAATAAGCAGAGCGTCCTCTGCAGACCTAGTTTGAGAAAAATCAAGTGCTTCTGTCACACTGCTAAACAATGACTGCTTGGTTTTCTTGGGTTCTTCCTTGTCACCTTTCTCACCCTTCTCTGTTTTGGCTAAGACCCTAAACTGAGAGCTCTTGCTGATGAACCCGCCACGGTTTGATAAACTCTCTGCAACTCCAAAATTTGAAGGGAACTTGCCGTGTGGAGGGGTCAAAGGAAGTGTTCTTAGAACTCCCATGTCTGCTTTACTCTGCAAAAATTAATGAAGTTAATTTTGCTCCTTGTATGTTGTTGGTGTTTAGGGTATTTGTATCGGTGTTTAGGGTATTTGTATCTGAATCTTTTGCCTATTTAGACGACTAAATAGTAGCCACGCGTAGGGAAAGATAGCATGCCTGCCACTCACTAGGCTTGGTGGTCAGCATAATACTACGTGGCCCTTTATCAAAGCAGTCATTTGGTTTTTTCCAAAGTCATTCATCCAGAACTCAAGTATCTTATAGAATCTGAGACTGATGGCTAGTGAAAAACCGAGTTTATTTTCAGATCACTCATTTTAGTAAATGGGTGATTTGGATCCAGGTCCTCAGATCCAAATCATTTAGGATGCAAGCGCACATGCCATGTTGAACAGAGTTGGTGTTTTATTTTTCCCTTGTACAATTGATAGTCTAAAACTATTCTAATCCACGGGATGGAATCTGAACTTCAGTATAAGGAGGCAAGATTCGTGTTTGCAAATAGAGTTAGGTTATACATACATTATTGATCATATTGTTTACGAGCGTAGAACAGGTTGATTGTTCTAAATAATTAGGTTTCCAGACTACAGTAAAATCTGAAGATGGCATGAGATCATGACAAGTCAGGTCTGACATCGACCCAAGAAAAAGTTGTAATTTTCACAGTTTTCTGGTAGTAATCTAGCCAAATGCATCATCTGTGAGACAGATGGCGTGGTAGAGTAACATTTTTCTACAGACCTCTTTGAACTACACAATCATCTTCCTAGCACATCCCTTTCCACTCTCTGCTGCAGGAGTGAGCAAACAAAGACAAAACTATTTGGTAATTACATGTCTGTCTGGTCTAGACAACATAAACCATGCCAACCTCAAGAAGGGACACTGGTGGCACTTTGAGCGCCACATCTGCCCCCCTGCAATTCTTCCTCAGGAAATTATACCCAAAGTTAATGGCCAATCTCTTCATGATAGATGAACCTTGCTTTGCTTTAACGTGTGAGTGCCCAAGTATAAACGCCGTCCCAGCTTGTTGAGCCTGCGTACAGATCCTCAAGCTCTTCACGTATCTGCATGGCATTCTCAGTCCGGCTATCAGCCTGAGAGTCATCATCAATGGCAAACCTCACTCTTCTTTCAACTGGTTCCATCTCAATAACATCTCTTATACTTTCTACAGTTGGAAAACCAACAGATACACTTGCCGGTTGAGTCTCCTCTATCTCATAAGCTGGTGCACCAGAAAATGCCACTGTTCCAATGACAGCCAGTCTACAATCACTCATATCAGTAGACCTTGATGCATCATCCTCAGTGCATGAGCTAGTTCTCTGTGTTCGACACCAATCATATCGGATGAAATCAGCCAGCCTATTCAACTAGTTCTGATTCGAAGGAGTCAACATCCTGATGAACATCACGGTATCCATACCGAACAATGCACCTATAGGACCGATGAGCTGCAGGGCCAACACGACCCACCAGGTAGCGCTCAGCAGGCGGAACATAAGGGACAGGGACTGACTTTACACACACAAAAACTAGAACGCGGTGAAAAGCAGGGAGGTTGGTTACAAAGCGGGAGAAGTTAGCAGGAATGCCAGAGGTGAGATCTGTGAACACTAGGCCAATGCCAGGGACTCGAGCAATTCCCAAGCTTGGACCCAACGCCAGAAGCCAGTCCAAGGAAACCTTGTTGTGGAGGTCAAATTCGTACTTCTTGATGGTTGCATAGTGCCAAACAAACATGATAGTCATGAGGAACAGAGCAAGAAGGATGGGGAGCCAGGCACCCTCCCGGAACTTTGTGAGTGAAGCTGAGAAGTAGAGCAATTCAATAGAGCCAAAGAAGATTAGGAAGCAAAGGGCTAGAATAGGTGGCTTGCGCCAACAAAGGATGATCACCAAGGAAGTGAGGCATGTTGTCACTAGCATAACCGCCATCACTGCTAACCCTGAAATAAATAAATAAAAACTGCTGCTTAGTACTTCAATAAACATTTTAATTAGCTGCCTTTGGATGTATTCATGATAAGAAATATAGGAAGACTCTATGAATAAGAGATGAATTTTATAATATGAATCTAGAAAAATATATAAAGACCAACTTACCTGATGCATTCCCCAGGTGTTTTGTGTCTCTAAATCCAATGGTCACTGCAATGCAGAGGATCATGAGCATCCAATTGATCTCAGGGATATATATCTGGCCGTGTACCTTGTCAGAAGTGTGAACAACCTTGACTCTTGGGAAACAACCTAGTGACTGGCTCTGGTTTATGATAGAAAATGTTCCACTGATGATTGCTTGGCTTCCCACAACAGAAGCAAGAATGGCCAGTACAAGCACTGGCCATCTCACACTTTCTGTAACCAAAAACGTAAAGTCGTCACATTTTCTAATGAAATCTTGTTGAATAATATTCCTGTCTATAAAACAAGAATGACAAACACATACCTGGAACTGAGACATAAAAACTAATCCGGTGACTGGTGTGGTGATGTTGTGATAAGTAAGCAGCTTGACCCATATATGCCAATATAAGTGCTGGATAAACCAAAAAAGTAAAAGCAACCTACAATAAGACAGTAGGGGTTGCAACTCCCTTATTAGTATCCAAATCAGTATTCACAATGCATAGAGAAGACACTACGAGGAATGTAAGACTTACCTGAATAGCAGAATATGAGAAGTGGCCAAGATCAGCAAACATGGCCTCTGAGCCTGCATGCATGGCCACACATTATTCATCAATATGCAGGACAACAACAAAATATATACAGGAATATAATATATGCAAATATTTTCCAATAGTACCTGTTATGCACAGCAATATTCCACCTAAAGACATCCATCCGCTTATCCTTGTCTTCCTCAAGAACTTGAACATGTAATATGGAGACAGAGCTTGATAGATATACCGATTCCACTGGAATATGTTATATAAGCCAAGTGCACTGATGCATAGAAGCCACGCCAACACCACTGGTGCAAAAAAGAATCCAACTCGATGGGTGCCATAGTGTTGAAGTGCAAAAAGACACAACAATATGAAACAAGTAATTGGAACCACTGCATCTGCAAATTGGGACAGAATATAGATGTAAATAGACACAATGGGCAAATCATTACTGCAAGTCTACAATTAACTGATTTTTGGTACTTTATATCTTTCCAATTCACTTCTGAGGCAATAAACAGACATACTTGAAAAAATATTAATTTCATCCCAACCTCATCAATATAATCAAAATCAAGTCTATAGTTCATCAAACATAATGTTCAGAAAACAGAAACTTTATTAGTCCTCTACTACTATTGATTGGAAATGAAAAATCTGATACGAAATAAAATAGGAGATGAGAAGCTTACACTGGTGATGCTCCTTGGACATGGATAATTCCAGGCCAGACACCGCAGAAAATACTAAAATAGCGTAGACATGAATTAGTCAAACCAGAAAGAATTGCAACACTTTTTATATTGTTTATACTGGAGAGACGTCTACCTGAAATAGCTGGAGTGAGCACTCCATCACCTATTACCATACAAGTGCCAAGAAGAACAAGAATTAGCAAAGCAGTGTGTAAGGCCTTGCACTTCTCAAGTACAACTTTCAACCTTGAACATTTTTCTTTCTCCGGTGGGTGCTCCAATTTATAAGTAGAGAGTGCTTCATCAGCAAGCTGCCGGTTGGGTAGAAGGCTCACTTTTGCATGCCTACATATCAAAGAATACAGTGCAAAAGTACCACCTGCAGAAAAACATGCAAGAAAGGTTACAACCTAAAGACAGGACAATAAAAGCATTGTTCAGTTGTTCAGTACTTACCCTCTCCGTTATCATCGGCTCGAAGGACAATAAAGACATACTTGAACAGAGGGACTAAAGTAAGAGTCCAGAAGACAAAAGAAAGTACACCATAAATCTCTTCATTGGTCTCTGAATGTTGAATGTCTTCTGCAAATGCGCTCTTGTAGACATATAAAGGAGAAATGCTAAGGTCCCCATATACTACTCCAAGACTCTGGTAGGCTAAGAGCAGAATATTCTTCCAAGAGTCCTTCTGAAATGCAGTTCAACATACAACTTTCTGAGAATTCAGTTCATTTCTAGAACCAAATGAACTGCTAAAGTTATAATCATTTACCAAGTTTTTCAAACATAATTTGCTTATAAAACCATACCCGGCAGGAACTACAAATGGGTTATAATGCCCATAAGCAAAGAAACACTTAAATTGAACTTATGAAGATAAAGCACTAACCTTTGAAGTGTCCCAACACTTCACTCTCTCGAGATCCATGGCGCTCAACTTTCAACTCTGAGACTAGATTTCATCAGATGGACGCAGCTACCTGCAGATCTGCATTGAGACAGTACAAGTTTTATTGGTTAACTCGAACAGAATCTAAATTATATAAAACCCAACTCCCTCTACTTTCCCGGAAATAGAGGAGATAAAAGGGCATATTCACCCACTTTCCAATAAGCCCACATGACATCCATACCTGTATCACATTCCCACCAAATTTTTGAAAGCTGAGAACTCTTTTTTTGTTGCAAATTTCCAGGATAAGAAGGAAAACTCAAAGAGATGAAACCCAAAAGCCCACAACCTTTGGCAAAGAGGCAATTACCAAAAATAAAAACAAGTGTGATCACCTGCACTAGAATTATTCAGATAAAGACTCATAAATGGAGAAGGGGCCCTCATTCATTCTCTGCAGCAGTTTCCAGTCACTATTGTCTTACCCTCCCCAACCTATAATGGTTGGTAGGGTAGGCAAAATAAAACTGACATGTCGCTGTCAACCTTCTATAGGACAAAGATGAAGGAACTTCAATTTTACTGTGTATTCAGTAATGCATGTGGACCTGAACTTTACATTTTTCACATGAAAAACATAACGAAATAGGAGAAAATTAGTAGATGGCCAAAGAAAAAAAAATTAAGTAATGGCAACGAAAAGGCAAAACCACGTGAATCGTTAACAGTTGCATACACCCAAAAGAAAAAGGAAAATCAGCCAACTAGTGCCCACGCAAACAAAGCTGATTTCAAGGACCATTTGTTACGTTCTGATCTTATCCCCACCTTTTTTCTCTCTCACACCCACAGCCTTTGAATAGTTAATAATTTCATTTATGAGTTTCTGGTCTTTCCAACTTCTCACTTAATTGTTACACTCCTTCAGTCTCTTTTGCTTTCTAAACCATGAAAGCTTGTTGTGTATATAGAAAATTTTCACCAAAAAAAGAAAAAGAAAAAGAAGAAATAAACAGAAAGGGTAAACTGTCCCTGTCCCTAAACAAATGTTAAATGGGTTTGCAACTAACTCAAGAAATCAACAAACAAAATTAAGAGCACACCAAACCTGAATTTCCAGAAACTTATATATAGTATTAGTGACGAATGCAAGAGCAACCAAAGGCCAAAGAAAAAAGAGATTTTGCAAATAAGGATGTTATAAAGGGCAAACCCATGTGAAGCCAAGTGCTGCTGAACATGCTAATGCTAGCTCAAATGTATTAAAGGAGCTAACTTTTTCCCAACCCTTCATGACAAAAAACATGGAGGCTGAAAGGCTCAGTCTTTTCCGTTTTTCTATCACCCAGTGGCCAGTGTGGGCGTCTCCTTTCTGACCCACTTTGTCCTTTTTTCCATTTTAGCTAAACTACTTTTTGATTGCATCAGCTATCTTCATACTTTACTGGGTTTAGGATTGAGATCTCCATACTAAAAATAAAAAGAAGATCGTGACCTCCATTTTTTGTCAAAAATACAGCTATTTTCTTCAAGATTCCGCCTTTGTAATTATAAACCATCATACATTTATTTGCAAAAACAGAAATATTACCTCACATTTTCACACCAGCAAATCAGCGTGAACCTCTGGATATTGGAACATGGTAAATCCAGCAAATGAGGCACTTAACACTACTACTTGGGCAGTTGAGGTTCAACACTCAGCGGCCACAAACAGCTGGCAACTGGGTATTGGGTAAGATTTGGTGTTTATTTTGGTATGATAGAAGATGGATATGAAGTTTATATTTGGATGGCATGAAATAGCTGATGCCAGTGAATCATGGCGGATTTGTGCGCATATGAAGATTAAATGAATGAACTGAACAAATGGTAAAGTGTCCATCAACCGACCATTGCGAATATCCCTCAATATTCACTGATCAGTAAAGAGACTGTATATTATATGTAGATATATATCTATCTAGTCATTAAAAAACAAGAAGAACGTGGGTAAGTTTGGGATATTGATTCTGTTCTAAGAATTTGTCAAGGAACTAAAGTATTCCTCTGTCATCATACACGAGACATGAATGGGAATATTTATACACCACTTTTGATAAATAAATAAATAAATAAGATGTTAAAGAGAAGATTGTTATCATTCTTCTTACACATCAGTTAACGGAAACTTATAGTTTTGGATATCGCTGTCAACAGTCTCTCACATTGCTTCATAGTAACGTGTTCCAAATTGGTCAACGAAGTGTCAGAAAATTATAAGCTTTATTCAATTTATTTTCTAACACAGTCAACAAAGTGTTAGAAAATTATGCTCATTTCATTATTGTAGGGTTAGGTTGAGATCAGATACGTGGCACAACGAGCAAGCTTAGGCCACACCACATAGTCGAAAATCAAGGGACCATTGAGCTTGAGCTATAACTTTCAAAGACTAGGTTTAAAAGGGTGCGCCGGCCCATGCAATAGTGCAATGCTTGGGCGACGCACGAGGACCCCAATAGCAAGCTATTGTGATAGACTCCCCCCCTAGAGAAATTAATTTAATTTCACAGGAGGTGGACCACTGAACCACGTATTAGATATTAAACTAACAAGATCAAATAATACACTTAATTTGAGCCAAAAGGCCGGGAAAAGTATGGCAGTAAACTTGCCGGGCCGTCTCTTTTATACCAACTCTCCTACTGATTCTCACCTCCAACCTGTCGATGAGGGATATATCAACCTTTTTCCTGCTGTTCTTCAAGTAGATTCTTGCTCTCATATTGGCCTCAAGTGAAACCATCATATGGAGCTGGAACAAGAATTTGAGCCCCTATTGGCAAATATTTCCGTATACGACAACAGACCTTGCAGGCGATATGAGAATAATGCAAAATAGATAGAGTCGTTTCCACCCCGCTACATTACAAAAGTATTAAGGGCATTATTGTCTTTTCAACAATGCAATATTATTTAACTTTTTTGATTAGCTATAATTTGGGCTTAAATTTTCTTGTACTAAGGGCCAATTTGGCATTATTATGCTGTGAAAATAATCGCAATCAGATTTATTGTGAGATAAAGTAGTTTGACATTTGGTAAACTTTTTGTTAAAAGTGGTGTCTGATTCTCTCATAATCAGAAAATGATTCTCACATAATCATTAAACCCAGTCTCTTCGATTCTTTACATAATCGAAAATGAAAGTACCTCATTATGCTTTCCATGATAGCTTTCTCTGGCAGCAATTTTTAACAAGAAGTGATGTTTTCATATTTTATCAAACGGGCTAGACTTTCTAATTTTTTAAAAAAATCACTTATCACCTTCAATAAATAATGTGAAACGGTCACTAAGCATCTGTTAGTGTATTCCAGTTTTGATTTAGTGTCGTGCGCGTCCAACTCTTACGTTCTGCACAGGAAAGCCCATTGGGCTGCAGCCATCAAATTTTCAGACTAGATTTAATGGCCAGGCCCATGCAGTAGTGCATCACTTGGGCAACGTGCGAGAACCCCAGCAGCAAGCTACTGTGGTGGGCTCTCCCCCTAAAGAAATTAATTTAATAAAGAATGTGGGTTCATTGGCCCACATACCAGATATTAAACTGATACGAACAGATACTACCAAAAGACCGAGAAAGGTATGGGTTCATCAATGTCTGGCAATCTCTTTCATATCAACTCTCCAACTCATTCTTTTCTCCACCTGTCTGTCGATGTGGGATACAACAACTTTCTTTTCCTTGGTCGTAAAATTTCTGCTGCTGATTCTCACGTATAGGCAAATACCAAAGATTGGGTAGAAACTCCAAGGCCACCCTGACCCAATTCAGCCATCGATTGGTTAGAAAACTACATGATTTTTCAAACTCAAATCCACACATTTTTATTCACTCTCTTATTAACAAAATAATGTATATATCTTACATATGCAACACAATTACCAAAAACTCCCAGATAATTTGAAAACATATAAGAAGAAATCCTAGCGAGCTATGTATATATGTATACATGGGAAAGTATACGTGATATCATCATGTATCAACAAGAAGGTGGTACATATATAAAGTGAAACGCATCAAAACAAAAAACGCACAGCGCTAGCAGACTCACTTCATGATCGATCTAGTGACCAACGCCGGGGCTCGGAACATCACCGTACCCTCCATTAAAATCATAATCTCCGCTGCCATTATTGTCACCGGCTTCTTTCGTGTATTCGTCCTTCACATCCGAACCCTTTCGCGACGCTTTTAGGCTAGTGGCTTCCCGGTTGTTGATACTTGCCAATGCGTCTGATCATAGCCGCTCCCCTGTGAAACACCATGGACAGAAGAAGCAGCAAAGTTAGTAGCGCATTCAAGAGCTCCCTCCTACCCATCCTTCAATATAAAATCGATATGGCTAATGAGAATCGAGAAAAGAGAGAAGAAGAAAGTTTAAAAAGGAGGCGGTTAGGTTAGGGCCATGCTGCTCATTTGATTTATTAATTTAGTGCATGCACCATCATGGTGTCAATGTCTTGTCATCCAATCTGGAGGGCGATAAAGCTTCATAAAAGTTGGGCAGAAGACCAACTTATAGAGTCGATGTGGTGGAGACATGCATTGCTTTAATTTGTTTATTTTCTTCGGTAATGAGCAAAATGATAAAGAAGTATAATTGTTCTTTTGTATATAAATAATTTTCTAGTCTTTGACCACAGTACGTCCATTATGACTGGGGACCATGAGGAGTTAGGCCATGTTTACTTGTTTATATACTTAAAACCTACGATAAGACAGAGATGTTTGCTCAGCGTGATGATAAATTGCACTCATATAAATTAAAATTCAATTTTGCACTCTCTCACTCTCAGACAAACATTGCTGGGGTTTTAATGAATACGGGGGTGGGGGGGCGTAGAAGAACCATGCATTAGATTGATTACTGAATGTTCATTTGCTTTCAGTGTACTGACTAGGATCTGATCATCATGGCCGCTTCATGTGGATCTTAATTTGTGTGTGACATAATCATATAAGTCCGGCGAATCCTGAATCAGAAAACTGAATGGGAAGATAATTTTTTTTGGGTGTATGCGTGATTGTATACAATCAGTGACATAAAGTTGTTTCTTGTGTCCCATGAACTTTATAGTGTATAAAAATACACAAGTACATGTGGAAAGGGAGATGATAAGATTGAGACAGAAGAATAATGGAATGTAAATTCTTCTCTTCTTTTTGACAATCAAGATAAGATTAAGAGAGGGATGAAAGGGGCCAATATTCTCTCCTTCTTCTTCCTTTACTTTAGAAAGGAGTTTTCAACTTTCGGTTGCCGGTCCAAATCTGTGGGCATTGAGCCATTGACCTCAACAACAACAAAAAGGAGGAAAAAAAAGTTCCATTCTCGCAGAGGCTGGAAACTGATGATTATTGGGTAATGACTCACACAATCTCCACTACTAATAACGTCCAGAGGATGAGTTTAAACTTAAAGGTTTTGTTAATCCTAAAATAACTATCATGTCTTGAGTGACGAAACAACTGCGTGAGAATGACATAGACGCAGTCACATAGTCAAAGCTCTATGTTCATTCTGATATGTCTTAATTTCGTGCCAATTTTCAACAATAAATAATAACCATCTGCCAAATGGGTTCAGGATTATTGACACCATTTTCTCTATGACATTGATGGCTAGCTACATGTGTCACGTGTAGGGGCACATACAAACTGGTTGGTTTACACTCACAAGCTAGATTGATCATTAAAATAGGGACACCGCCAAATTAAAAATGTTCACTAACGACCTATACCTACAGGGTATTTTTGTTATTATATTTGGATCTTTTTCTTTTTGGTTAGAAGACAACTTATAGGTACAACTTGCCCCTAAAAGGCTTGTAAAGAAAAAGTGTTATGAGCTCTTTAATCACTTTAGGATATGCTATTTTTTCAATGTGGGATCTTGAGTCCTAACATTCAATCGCACTTCTGTACCCAACGTCCTCGTTGGCCCACTCTATCGACATTGACTTGGTGATAGCCATTTCCTTAATTTGAGGCGGCTTCACTCAACTATCAGTATTCAATGACTCGATTTCATGCTCATATATAACATTGATCATCTTAATCCAGCATATAGGTCACCCCTTCCATTGAATTGGACCCAATTGCATGATGAAACTAGACTATGATACCAAATGTTATGAACTCATGGATAAAACTTGCCTCTAAAAACTAGCTTGTAAGGGAAGGGTGCCCATGAGCTCTTTAAACCACTCTAGGATATACCATTTTCCCAATATTGAATCTTGAGTCCTAACATATTAGGAATGGAAAATACTAACACACATGTCGAGTGCGTAGAAAACTGCTATTAATAACTTGAATTACATGTTTTCTGAAAAAAAAATAAAAAATTACAAGTTTCTTACATGCATGGTTGATTCAACATGTTTGATTGTGTGTGTCTGCATTGATGTCTGGGAAGGAACTAGGATCGACAGGAAGCCCAAATTTCCATTCTAGGTTTCAAATTTCAACTTGTTCTTTTACTATTTGGTGAATTCATGACATCAACGCGGTTTAATCCTCCAATGCCTGTCTCCAAACTAAACATATTTAATGGGTTAGGTGTTCGTCCAAAAAAGAAAGGGTTAGGTGAGGGGAGGCTCATGTATCCAATTCCTCTTATTTGTTTATTTATTTATTTATTTATTTTTCATAGAGTCAGTCTCCCCTTGGTCCGATATTGTTTCTATTGGGTCACGCTTGACTTACTGGTCCATTGAATCCAATCAAGTCGTGTTTAAAGTGCAATTTCTAAGCAAACCCATGGTCCATAAATATCTTGTTCCTTGTTTGTTCAAGCGATACAAGTATAGAATTAAAATATCAGAAATATTTTGTGAAGAAATTCTCTTTATTATGTCGGCAAAAGGGACAATTTTAGATCATTTAGATTATTTTGTGAAGAAATTCTCTTGCAACGGGATAGCACCGTTACGAATAAGTTTTTTTCCATTTTTGTGGTGTAGATAAAATTTCGAAGAAGGCCTAGTAATCAGTTTTCTGTACTGTCAGGCCCAAACCTCCACAAAGAAAATGTGTGACGGTGGGTGTAGAAAAGAAAGATAAAATTTGAAGTTGTGTGGCGAAGACGCTAACTTGCGCGAGAAGAATCGCGTAAACTCTCAAACGCGGACTGTTGATGGACTAGCCAGGAGCTGGCAGATTTTTACTCGGTCAAACCTCCCTGTGCTGACGTGTATGTGTACCCATCCAAATCTGGCTGTAACTGTAAAGCCTCTCCCACTCTCACTCCTCCCCACACTCCACCATCGGAAAGGAGAACCATATTCGCATAGAAACGAAACGATTGATGCATGTGAATTTCATAGTATATTAATGGTTAGAATTAGCTCACACACAAACTAAGTATCATTATATCTCAATTAGATATATATCGTCAATGAGATATTTATAACATACAATTTACTAATCCAAAGTATTAGTCAATCCGACTAATAGTATCATCATCGGAAATTACACCAACACATTGTGTTATGGCAAGAAACTTCCCATTTGAGGAAAATTATCAGTGATTCACAATATATGAATGTGGACTTCCAAGTAAGTCATAATCGACCGAAAAAACTTCCAAGTAGGTCGTAGTAGCGCGTCACAAGTCTTTGCCTTGCCAATACATTATGGTCCCTACGACTTTGAGCTTCTCACGTCATGGAAGACGACCTTGTCCAAATGAACGCAACGCGCAGCAAGAGTTTGAGGTTTTCAAATTCAACACTTAATAATTCCCTCGCTTCCCGTATAAAATCCCCATCAACCTCCCCCTCTTCTCCAACACACCACCAAACTCTCTCAGCTTAGCCTAATAGCCTTTACATTTCACACCAAAAAACTCCTCATTTTAGTCCCAAGAATGGCACAAATGCTGTGCGTTCTGCTTACATTACTAGCTGTGTCAACTTGTTCATCTGCCAGGCTCTTGAATGACCAGCTTCATCACCTCGAGCTTCCTAAAGCAGACAACAAACACAGTGTGTTTTTACCAGAAAACCCATCACACGAAGAGGCTCATCATCATCTCCGTCCTCAGCAGCATGTGTTTCCATGCCACACAGACAATACAGATCAAGCTTCTTCTTCTCATCTTCCTGCTGCTCCTAGATTTGGTGCTGCCGCAGCCGCCAAGTATGGGCCCCTGGTCTTGAATCTTCTTCCCAAAGGGACGAATCCACCTTCCGGACCCAGCAAAGGAACCAACGACCTCAACACCTAAACCAACCGCATACAACATTATTCACACAGAACAGAACCAGCCAGAGATTTCAACAAGTCATTGGTTTAGTTGGTCTCTTTCTTTGTTTTGGTCCTTCTATTTGTTAGCAGCAGATACTTGAAGTAATTTGTTCTTTCTCTGTTTCCAGTTTGGTTGGGACGTGTAAATATGATCATTACAGGAATTATAGATAGATAGGTAGCTAGCTAGGGTAAGGGTGAGATTTGATTCTCTTAATTTGTTTGGATCATTTATATATATCCTGATGATTTTTCTATAGAGTTATATAGAATATAACAAATTACAGTACTGGTTTACTTCCTTTTGGTTTTGTTTATTGTTCATGCGCCCGTCATGAACTTTGAAGAATTATTGGTGTTATTGACTTTAGTTGGAATTTAATTGGTTACATTCTTTCTTAATGAAAGATTAGTTTAATTTAATTAAACAATTGTGATACGAGCGTTGTTAGTATATATGCACGATAAGCGATAATCTAAACTATAGAGAGGGGGTTTCTCACACACACAACTAAAATGTTGTGGGAATTTGAACTTGAGACATCTTGTTTGCAAATTAATGTCATTTTCCACTCGGTTAGATTCCGTTGCCTAAATGCAAAGAAGAATAAAATAAAACAACGAGTAAGTCTCTTGTAAGACTTTATGACTAGTTATTTAATTTTGCGACCCTACCTAACCACTATTATTTTATTATGGATAATATTATGGTAGGTTGGATTGGTCCTAAAGTCGTAGCACCAGACCAGACCAAAGGTCTCCAAATTCTAGGGTCCAAACCAAAATAGATTTTTTTTTGCTCTGGTTAAAAGCCGGTGATCTAGGAGAGGAGAGAAAAATGCTTAATGGAACGCTCTAATCTATTCCTTTTTCTCTTTTTTTTTAAAAAATAATAATAATCACGGTTAAACCAATTTAAGTCCTCCAGTAGGTCCACATGAAAATGTAAGGAAATTGACATTTCTTGCAAAACTGAAAGTCATTCATTACTTCAAAGATTAAGAAAAGATTAAGAAATGAAGGTTTGCTGTCCATTTTTGACTTTGATAGTTGCCTGCAGAGCATAAATAAACGAACATAGACTTGAAGAAGCAAAAATGAAAAACAATAGTTAAAAGGTGAGGAGGGCTGGTTTCGATGTTCAACTCTAATTGGAGATTTGTAATTGGATTAGTGAGTTTATTGGGTTTGCATAAAGTGGGTTTAATCTTTGTCATAACCAAAGATTGAAAGATGTGAAGATGGACCTAACCAACAAAACGGTAATACCTCTAAATCTCGTCCCTTTTTTATCACTGGATTTTACATGAAAATTCAATTTGGTCAATAATTTTTTTTTAAACACCCAATTGGTAATTGTGTTTCCCAAAGTTTACAATTTATAAACATTCCATTATCTTTTGTTAAGTGTAGTTTTTATTTTTTTAGGATGTCCCTTCAATCTTTTTCCTCTAACTCAACAAATTAGGGTGTGTTGAGCTATTAGGGTTTAACAATTTGGGAAAAATCTTGGGGTGTAATCGAAATTATGAGATATAAGAAAAATAAAAAAGTCAAACCAAATTAAAATAAAATCAACAACTTACCAATGTATTTTGGTGTTATATGAAGTCACAATACATTTCTCACTCAATTAATTTAGGCTTCACTATAGTTAGCATCCAATCCGTGACCTTATACCTCACAATTTCGATTTCAATCCAAGATTTCCCTAAATTGTTAAACACTAATGGCACAATATACTCTAACTCATTAAGTTAGAGGAAGAAACTGAACCTGCTTCCTTAAAAAAATAAAAAATAAAAAATCACTTAATGGAATATATAACGGAATGTCTAAAAATTGTAAACTTTAGAAAACATAGTGATTAATTTGGCTAAATTTTTTTCTTAGTGATCAAACTAAATTTTCAGGTAAAATTCAATGACCAATAAGATATCTATCCATATTTTTCAAACCTACCAGTCGCCCAGTTAGACCTTTGGGTTTAGACAGCTTTCCAAGTAATCCACTGCTTAAAGAATTATAAATTTTGAAGAATTACGTGGACAATAAGCTTACCAATTCACTATCTTTATTAAGCTTATCAAGTGCGTTCTCTTTTCTTTGGTTTTCATGATATCATGACAACTAACTTAGTGGATAAGCCTTGCTTAATGCTTAATTCTTGGATTGGAGCATAATCACATAATTAAATATTGGGAATTAATCCATAAATGAGGATAAGTTAAAAAAAAAAAAAGAAGGTAAAATGTTAAGTTCTGACGTGTCATTTACATAAATTAAGCGGATAAATGGGATTTGGATATTCCAAAGTGGCAAACTGGCTTGTCATAATATTGTCCACATCGGTATATGCTTCCTTGTCTAGTAATATATGCTCTGTTCCTTCCCATTCACAGACTCATCTCGGTAAGAAAAACCAAAAGGAAACACACGGAAAACAAAAACAGAGCATTCAATGATGGCGAAGAGGAAGATCACCCTCTCTTTGTATACTCTGGTTCTCACTCTATCGGCGGTCTCTTTGGCATTTGCAGTCAGAGTAGTGCCTCTCACGCAACCCCATGAGAAACCAACTTTTCTAAGACCAACATTCAATCGCATTTTTGATACTTCCATGTATGGGATTTTGCAACTTGACAACGGTTTGGCTCAAACGCCTCAGATGGGGTTCGTCTCTCTCTCTCTCTCTCTCTCTGAAGTGTGTGTTTCTATCTTTTTCTATTTTAGCCTTTGAAGTTTGGTGTTTGTTGGTCCACTCACTCCTACCCACCATTTGGGATTGATTTTGATGAAAAACTGAAGTAAGATTCTTGATAATAGGAAATTTTTGTGGTTTTTTACAATTGGGTTTCAATCCAACCAACTTCTGTATATATGAATGGGAATTTTACTTCATTGTTCTGACTAGTTTGTTTCACTTGAGGACATTGTATATTGTTTTTGTTTATCAATATTGTACAATATGTGGGCAGGTGGAACAGCTGGAATTTCTTTGCCTGCAATATCAATGAAACCGTGATCAAGGAAACTGGTATTCTTTTTATGCTTTCTCTGTTCATCTACTTTTGTTGGTATTGATTCTTTGTGAATACCATTTATGAATTATTGGTTGCCTTTCCTTATTGCATCAATGGTTTCATGTTGGTTTGTATCCGGCACATGGTAAATATCTGTTCGTATAAATTGGAAAACATACCCACCTGATTCTATCAATCCAAATAAGTACAACAATTCCTTATCCTCAATCAAATTTTGTGAAAGTTACTGACTTTTCTTTTGATGATGGACAGCTGATGCACTCATCTCAACTGGCTTAGCAGATTTAGGCTATGTGTATGTCAATATAGGTATTATTCTGGCACACCTTAAGTATTTGGCAAACTTAATACATGCTTATGTTTATGATGTTATTCAATGTCATTGACTGCAGATGATTGCTGGTGTCAAACACGAAATTCGGAGGTCAGTTGAATTCCATTACTTCAACCAAAATATAGTTCACCGTCTCTATAACTTGTATCAGCAATTTTTGATTTTGTGGTTTGTGAGGAGCAACATCTTCATCTTATATGAAGAAAATTTGGCATTAATGATTCAAATGCAACTTCTCAGAATTATATCTCAGTCTAGTAGTTATAACTCGTCTGTCCTCTATGTGTCTATGCACATAGAGGATTAGCATAGATGAATATATGCAAAGTTTTCTATCAAAGTTCTTTGCATGGGAAAACTTGTAAAATTGAGCAATTGATGTGTATTTGAATTTTGATTCCTTAAAGTTGTTGTTTGGTTGAGCAGGGTCAACTGGTCCCTGATCCTAAAACATTTCCATCAGGAATTAAAGCTCTTGCCGAGTATATACACGGAAAAGGACTCAAGCTTGGAATTTATTCTGATGCTGGGTAAGTTGAAATTTTTATGTTATTTTACTTGAGTATCTAGTGTGCTATACTCATTACAACATCTCAGTATTCATCACCATTCTATTTGTAGGGCTTTTACCTGTCAAGTTCGACCAGGATCACTTTATCATGAAAATGATGATGCAAAGATGTTTGCTTCTTGGGTTAGTTTATGTTTCCTCTATTGGATGTTTGTTCAAAGTACATCTTTGACTTGGCGGGCATTCGACACCGTTGTACACTGCTTCTGCATTTTATAAATTTATATGGCTACCTTTTGTTAGTGAAAACTCAAACTCATTTAGAACAGACTCACCTCAATGCAAGTAACGGTCAATACTACTAAAAATTAAAGCCTTCTTATAACCACTCACAATGTTAATATACATTTTCTTTATTGATGTTTGCAAACAAAATCGAGTTGCCTGAATATTTGACAGTATTTAATCTTCCCCTGTGTCCCCTTATTAGTAAACAATTTGTTTGCGATCAGAGTTTGGAATGCATAAGTTCTGCTGAGAATTCTTCTAGCATTATAAGCATTCATTTTCTTTGGATATTACTAATAATTAAGGAGTAATGTTGTATTTTCAGGATGTGGACTATTTGAAATATGACAACTGTTACAATCTGGGCATCCCGCCAAAAGAACGGTATTAGCTCTTCTTGATCTCTTTTTAATATTGAAGGAATCACATTGAGTAGCTATAAGTTGATTTGATGTGGTTTCATACTTTCCAGATACCCCCCAATGCGCGAGGCCCTAAATGCATCTGGACACACAATTTTCTATTCAATCTGTGAATGGTAATCCACTTTATTGATCTATGCACTAAAATATTTGGATTAATTCACAATTAACTTGATAGAAATCCTAATTCAGAAATTCTTTACTTGACAGGGGTGTTGACGACCCGGCTTTATGGGCGGGCAAGGTTGGAAATAGTTGGCGTACAACAGATGATATCAATGATTCTTGGGCAAGGTTATAACTCTTTCTCCATTAACTTATGTGGACACTAACTTGATGGTCTCTGGGGTTATATCCTAGCTCTACATGCGCACATTGAAACCATAATTTGTAGAAAACCCTCAAAATGGTTTGTGGTAAATGCTTTCCCCTCAGAGGACCCTTTTAAAGGTTTCAAGAGCTTCATTACTTCCAAGTTTATGGTGCTCATTAGTGGATTTATATCAGTAATTGGACAAGAATGTCCAACATTTGTTGCCAATCATTGTTTCTCGCTGTCATCATTTGGTTGCAATATCTTATTTGCATGATCCTGGACTGTTAATAAAAGTTCTTGTTTCTATTTCTTGAATAAATCGTCGATGGTCGTACTGATAAAGTTGGCTGTAACTCTGTTATGAAGCATGACAACAATTGCTGATTTGAATGACAAGTGGGCGGCATATGCAGGACCTGGTGGATGGAATGGTACGGACATGAGCTTTTTGAAACAGATTTTGAAGGCATGATATGTTGGGTGTCAGTACTCCAACTGCGATATACTATTCTTACTCTCCATCTTATTCTTTCGGGCAGATCCTGATATGTTGGAAGTTGGCAATGGAGGCATGAGTTACCAGGAGTACCGTGCTCATTTTAGCATCTGGGCTTTGATGAAGGTCCTTCAACTTCTGTTTCTTTTGTCCTAGTTTGCATAGCCATCCCAGTAATTCAGATTTAGTTGTTGTCTTGTCGAGTTGTGTCAAAAAAGGCAATCTTATATGAGTAGTTAGTGGAAACTACTTGTTTTCTCTGTTCTGCTTTATTTCATATTCAAAAATTAGTTTTCCACTATGCTGTCCAGTCCTATTAAGTAGAATTTTTGTAATGGCTTTTATTGGTTGTTCAGTCCATGTGAACAACGAATAGTTTAATTCTAGCTTGCACAAGAGGCAGCATACGACATGTTGCATATGAAATTTTTTGTGCTTAGCTCATTTTGATATACTTTCAAGTTCTTCACATACTGAAAATTGGGTGTTCAAATATCCAGGCCCCTCTTTTGGTTGGTTGCGATGTAAGAAACATGACTGCAGAAACATTTGAGATTCTAAGCAACGAGGAGGTTATTGCTGTAAACCAAGGTGAGAGTTGTTGCTCTTCCTGTCTCTCGCTCTCACACTCACACTCACTCAATGCATCATGGTGTGTGTGTGTGTGTGTGTGTAATTGGTCTGAAGTATGATTTTTCCATATCTTTCATTTCTCATTCATAGATACCCTTGTATGTCACAATCTTTTCAAACTATGAAGTTATGAAAGTAAATGAGAGAGGACTTATTTATTTTGTTTTTGCAGATCCACTTGGAGTTCAGGGAAGGAAAGTTAGTGTTTCTGGAACAGATGGTTGCTATCAGGTCCTTCGTCTTGCATCCTCAATATCATTTTAAAGTGATGCTGCGACCATAAAAATGACTAATTGAAGAGAGTTTAGGTCAAATGACTTTTTCAAGCTCCCCACCGACATATGTGGGGGGCCTTTATCAGGAAGGGATTTTCTCTTCCCCTTCCCCGTAACTTTTCTGAGTGTACAGTCGTCTCGTCCCCCTGCTTGGGCTGTCTAGAAAGTGGCACAATTGCTTACTGGAAACATAGAAAAGTAGTATATCGGGTTGAGCTGAAATCACAAATAAAACGTAGTATTCATGTGGTGATATATGGTATTCTGGCAGAATACATCTCCCTTCGCATTTGGATCTTTAAAATAAGCCTAGTTGTATATATACTATTTGTTACACTTTGGTGTTTAATTATGATTCTGTTTTCCAGGTCTGGGCAGGTCCTCTATCCGGACATCGGCTGACCGTTGCTCTTTGGAATCGGTGCTCAAAAGCAAAGACTATAACAGTTACTTGGGAAGCACTTGGACTCCAATCCAGCATTAGCGTCTCCATAAGAGATTTGTGGGAGGTGAGCAAACTGACCAACATGGACATCTAACAAGAGTTTTGAGTGGGAACAAGGCTGTAATTTCTGGTTTAGGATTTAGTTGGCTTCATTTTTTTGGGTTTTATGCTTACATAGTATTCTAATTTCTTGTAGCACAAAGAAGTAGCGGTTGATGCTGTATCTTCGTTCGGTGCTCGAGTTGATGCTCATGACTGTCGGATGTACATTTTTACTCCCCAGACTCCCGCTCAGAAATATAGCTTAGCCTTTACTTAAAAAGCACCCTTTAAACAAGAGGTGATGTCCAACTATTAGTGCACCGCGATGATTCTCTGCAAGAGTTCATGGCTGTAATCTATAAACTTTTACCAGAACTTGGAAGCCATCTTAGTGCCATCTGTTATGAACATAAGAAAGTATTTGGATGTTAGTCTAATTGTTCATATTGCATTGTATATATTACCACATACTTATTTGGAATGACCATCAGTTGAAATAATGAGAAGGATTACAAAATGCCCCTACTTACAGAGGGTTTTTTTGCTTTTATATAATTCTTTCGAACTTTTACATGAAAACATTTCATTAACGACTAACATATATTACATAAATATCGTCCTGGAGAATAGGCAAAAGCTGTGAAGGCCCCCTCCTCCATTCACACACAAGTTTAAAGAGTTTGAAACTCTACTGGGAACTTAGAATGTAACTGAGACTTGAACGCCATGGCAAATCCACTCACAGATTCAAGGGGGGAAAGTCCTCATCATCATCCAGTTTGAATTGCTGCACGCGAATCCTGCAGTGTTAAACCATTTAAAAGTAAGGGGTAGGTCAGGCGGTAGTTTTTAAATTATGGTACGAAACTTTCACAGGTCAAAAATAGCCCTACGTCTCTTCATCGACCTCTGATAATTCTTGTTGCTTCTTCATAATGTACAGAGCATATGAAACATGAGTATTTGCCTGCTGGGTCGATACAGGTGAAGGCATTCCTGATAGTGATGGTGAATGCCTAGAACTCCCCAACTTGTGAGAGGGTTCCTTGGCTGGAGGAGAAACCAAGACAAGCTGACCAGATTGATGGACCTCTGGTGATCCACTTTCAGTGCCAGGAAGAAGTGGGAATTCTTCAGGTGAAAGATTGAAGCGGCTATCATTTTCACTTGTGTCTGTTTCTGTGGAAGCCTCAACTTGGCCACTGTTTTGAGGTGATTTCATCATTGCATCGTGCCTGCTAGACTCTCGAATCCTTCCCCTCCTCATCCTTGGACGCACATATCTGGAATAATTTTGGGTCTGCAATGCCCAAAGTAGTTAGTTTTGGGATGACAAATCCAGTCACCCAAAGAAAAGGAAGAAGAAACCAACAATAATTAAAACTTAAAATTGAATAAACAGTAAGAGTTAAATTTGAGATACCACGTCAGGTATAAATGTGCCCGTTCCTTGTGATTTCCTTGTTATCCCAACACCTATAGTAGCAGCAGATGGATGGGACGCACTAGGATGCCAGAGTGGCAGTCTTGCATATACTTTTGTTGCCTTTTCACAAAATTCATTCCAGTTGAGCTGCGGTGACCAAGCCAGGGCATTCCATGTGGTCTTATTACAGACTCCAGAAGGTGGAGCACGGTGGTGTGTAGAACGATGAAATGCCTGTCCATATAACATGCTACTATAATAACTGTCATACTCCCCCCAGAGGTCAGATTCTTCAGATCTTCCAATACCAAATGCACAGACAGGAGCATTCACATCTGGCCTTTCTCCTCTCCCATTCCTATCTATAGTGGTCACGAAGAATTTTTCAAGTTCTGCACCCATGCTTTCACCCGGTAGCTTTAATATCTCTCTAAGAGTTTGAGCTCCTAAGGAAAGAGCAGATTTTATACGATAGAAGTTTCCTGGGGGGGATTACGAGGTGCATCATGATCAGTTAATGAACATACAGAACTGGTAAAAATAAAATTATATGAAAGAATGAAAAGCATGCAACTTGAATAAGAGAATTTTAATAAAGTATAATCTAAATGGATATAGAAGATTAAAAAGATACCAAATATACGTTATAAAACATACCTTGTTAAGAAAACACAATCATCTTAATTCTTTCTAAATAGAATAATCCTCTAAGAGCGTGGTATAATTATTGAAGGACAGTGTTGTGAAAAATCAAGGTGTCTATCACTAATCTATTGTACAAACCTTCTCAGCATAAGGGCCATGGTTTGGTGCAATGGTGGGAGTGGAGGACTGACAAGCACTAGGGCATAGGTTCAACTCTTAAACAACAGCTTCACCCATAAAATTGTTAACAGTATGATCTAATCAAATCTCTACTCCTTGAGCTGGCTTCTTTATTATTCATTTATATTCTGCTTCAATTAATCACAGTAACTTTGATGATGGAGGAAGAAAAGATTTTCCCTCTGTGAAGTCCTTCTAGGAGCAACACAATTTAGTGCATATTTCCTTAAAGAGAGAGAAAACTGAACCAGCAGGTAAGTGGTCAAATACCTTTACTAACACTACGGCCCAGATTGTTGTCGTCTTTTAGAGGATCCACTATGTTGAGGTACTTAGTTGGGAATTCATGAACTGTAGCTTCGTCTGCCCTTATTGGATCTGAAAAAACATCTCTAGAGCTTCTCACAAACTCCTCACTGAGCAGTAATTCGTCTGCCTCAATTTGGGGTGCCACTATAGCAAATAATACAGATAAAGGATCCTCATTAAATGTGTAAACAGATCAGTTACACATTCACATTTTTTATCATAGCTTACCTATGATTTCCGGAAGGGAACATATCGCAACTGGACCATTTATACTGATACAATAATTGTCCCAATCAAATGTGCTATAGTATTCCAAAAATCTCTGCAGGACCTGTTGATAGAATTTCAAAGACGCATTTGAGTGCTTACAGATGCAAATGTGACTACTGAACTGAAATTAAACAAGAAAACAAAAGAAACACCTCTAAAGGACCACGAAGTGATGCATGAAACAGATTGATGATAAACAACACCAACGTTTCTAGTGCATATGTTGAAATCAAACCATAATGGGATCCAAGAATCCGGCTCTCATAGTAGCACCAAGCTTTGATTAAGATTATACTCTTTTTAAAAAGATGGTCTTTTCCGATCTGTTGGTCAACCTGAATAAGGGCATGTCAGTTGAAAAAAAAGTCACGCGCATTAAATTTTTAAATGAGAGAGAGAGTTAATATATTTTGTTGGTTTACAACTGCTCCAAAAAACTTAAGATGATAGGATGAGTCTCTCCAGCTACTGAAGAGCCCAACACAGAATTCAACATTAAATTGGAAGGTTGTAGCTGTAGGGCTTCAAACTCAAGATCTCCCGTACTGATATTATGTAAAAAAATTATTGGTTTACCACTGTCCCCAGAAAATCTAAGAGGTTTGCATGTGGAACAATTATGCTTTAAAACTGCAAAAAAAGAAAGGACAGAAAGAGCTGACTACATTTACTTAACCATAACAAAATTGTCTTTATGTGAATCAAGAGCTAAACATAGATCACGACAAAAAATTGGGGATAAACCAACTCCAAGACTGCCAATAGATCAGAATAGAAAGTAGAAGTGGAGCAGGTAGCATATACAGAAGAAATTCTGATGTAATGAAATGTAGAAATTGCAAGTGCATTTAAGTTTGTATTTGCAATTAATAGTGTGAAACTACAAAGCTTTTACGGAAAAATTCAAGCCAGCTGAAGGAAAGTTACTCTGGTTACTACTCTAAGCTGTTTTTTGTTTAAATAAAACGGAGCTTGATATTATATATAGGGTTAAGATTTAACCTGCTCCAGAAAGCACAGTGTACAGAGCCCAGCCATTTGATTGAAGGAGATGTCCGCTGCTATGTTATTCACTGTGAACTTTACAACCTTAACCTACCACCCAAAATCCAAAAAAAAAAACAAGATAAAGGAGATACAGTGGGCCCCCTTTTTAGAAGTAAGAAATGATAATACTTCCTTTATGCAACATGATTGGTTAAACAAAAGAAGCAACTAAGGCAGTGAAAATGATTCCCTTCAACTAGCACAAATACATTGAAATAATTTCTGTGTGAATAAAGATAGAACTAATTAAACAGTGATGGATAATACAAATCCCAACAAAAAAATTCACACAAAACAGCAACCATCTTGCAAACTAGTCCTTGAAAGGACAAGCAAGATTATAGAAAATAAGCATAGCAATTATTGCAAACGACAAAAAAAGTTAAAAAATCTCAACCTGTGCCCGAACATAACGGACATCTTTAAATTGAAACAAGGAGTCCTTCGGTTGACTTTCAAGGACACCACAGACAGCTATAGCTAATTCCTCCTCCGCGTTTTGATGGCAGATGGCAGTCAAATCAATATCTCCATCAGGAAGATAGGTCTTTAGTGGGACTGAGCCAAAGGAGAAGACCTGTAAGGCAAGCATGTTAAATAAACTCACATTAATTTCAGGATATTAAAATAGTTGCACATAATTATTGTAATAAACTGATCATTGATTCTCCCCATCAGAACTTTCTTATTACGTATAAGCAGTCAGAATGTATTTAAATGTTACAGATCGAAAACTTGCATCTCTGTCAATTATATTAAATTGAGGTCCCTAGGATGAAACACGTGGATACGAGCGACAATCAGATTCCAGATATAAATGGCCACGTATGTTAAATATTGACCAAAAAAGAACAGAGAGTACTAAATACATATACACATATAACACATAACACTTGCATGCCAAATACTAAAAGTGTATCCAACATGAACAGTTAACATACTGGATGCCTAACATTAAATTGATCGAAGCTGTCCAAATAAGTTCTCTGAACTTAGGTCAGATTTTCGCAGAACTAGGAGAATATAACAAATTCAAAAACCTCTGAATGCCTCAAAGACTTTTAAGAACTGTTCTCTAATGTAATAGTAAAGCACCAAACTTACATTGATTGGCATTGAAAGCTGGATATAAGAAGCTTTAGCAAGCTAGATCATGTGGCATTGAAGGATATCAGCCAAAAAAAAAAACCTCAAATATAACCAGGGAGTTTTATCACAACATATAAGAAATGCCATTTTTTTTTAAAGCAGGGAGTGTACAACGTCAATGGTCGCTTCATATTAACACTTACAACTTTGTTTGGCTTCTTTTGGCTGTAACAACATACCACATCTATATACATGTAGTCCCACAAGCTCTTTCCGTGCAAATGGGAAATCAAATATATTACCTAGGCTAGGCATGTTGGCTACACTTACAGATCCCAACTGATAAAGGAAATAATGGGAATGCTTCAAAGTGCTAGGGATGGAGAGCGTACATCTAATCACAGAATTGGATGCCCTAGATAAATCAGGCCCTTTTTAGGTTATGATTTTAATGACATTGTTCCATATTAAAACATTAAGAATGACCAATCTAGACAACATACAGACATAATCAGAGAAAACCTAATTATCAAACACATCAATATTGACATGTGATGACAATTTTAATTCCTCAACCACAAACTATAAAGTTACATGCATTAAAAAAAAGAAGGATTCACCACCATTTCCAATCCCTATTCCACCCCCCACTCCTTCGCGCCAAAAAGCAAAAAATACAGAAAAGAAAATTAGGGAGCTGGGGAACTTCTCACCTCAGTTCCAAAATGACCTTTGATAAGCCTCTGAATATAACTAATAAGCCCCCTCCGCCTCCACTCAGAACCTACATTTGGTTGTATAGTCCATAAGATCTCTTGGGTCCTGTCCTCAGCCATCATCCAGAGTTCCACATCAATTGACAACGCCCTTGGATTATGTGAAGGGAAAGAGGAGCATGGTAAAAGTTTCTCTTGAATATCGTCCATAAGGGCAAAAGGTGAGACTTTCAGCTCTTCAAAAATGAAACCCAGGAAGCCACAAAAACACTCTGCCTAATTATGATTTTAACAAGTGACTGTCTACACAGTTTTATAAACCTATGGAACTAAGAAGTTTAAAATATGAATCGTTTGGTGGAATGAAATGAGTTGGTCAAAAGACATCTTGAGAACAAAGTGAGAAGGACAGAAAAACTGTCATCCAGAGCCGTTTTGAGCAGATGAGTAGCAATAAAATGGTTCATAGATCAGTAGAACTTAATCCAGGGTATGTGTATTCAGCAGAATGAGACAATAACCAGCTAATTAGATGCATAAAAACTCGAGCAAAGTTTGTCCATATCTGTTGTATCCTTGGACTCTGTTTTGTAACTCCTTGTATGCTCTGAAAGCAATTTTGCTCAAAAGAAAATATTTTGGGGCTATTTGGACATGTGTGATAAGAGGATAGGAGAACAGAAATCGTGAAATAATTAATGAAAAACAGAAAAGAATCAAGTCCTCAAGGGAAATTATCTGAAAACAAGGCTCTGTAAACATGAAAAGATGTAGAAGAAGAGAATAGAAGTGATAACCAAAAAATGTTTCCTTTCCTCTATGAGAAAGCTCTAAGGTTGGATTTAGAAGCAAAAAGCAGAAGAGAAGCAAAATGATGACGGGCAAAGAAATGAAATGCAACAAATGCGATTACATCTTGGCGTGAACACATCTAGGCGTTAAGAGAACTCAAATACTACCCAACATAAGGGAATTAATCAAGACTTACTACCAAATAAAGTTTAGTTTCACTTTTCTCAAATTTTCAGGTTTCTCTGAACACTGGATTCTTCCTCCATAAATAAGTTAACAAAAAAGATAAATGTGATGGGGTTAAGAATGAAAATTTCTATGGCTTGCACATATGGTACTAATTAGTCCATTCTTAGCTGTTTCTCATTGTTACCACTCCAAGCTTTGCCCTAATTAATTCCCAGAATGCATAAATCTAATGACCCTCATTAAAAACAAATCCTATCTGTTCTCTCCCCTTGAGTAAAATATTAATTGCAATGGTTGCAAAAGGGATTTAGAATTTGTTTTCATACCAAATACTTCAGTCACTTGTTTTCCTACTAAAAATGTCAGTTTAACCTATATGAGCACTCATTAAATGCCATGAGGTCTCAGGAAACTCCAAATCATTTTGGGGCCCACAATCAACTATGCTGCATTGACCTCACCAAGTTGCTCCAGCTCAGGTGTGTAAAGGCATTTCTACATTTATTTCCAGCTCATGACCAGAAAAGATTACAGAATCTCCCCGGAACACTGTGTTGGGATCTATTACAAAAGTGGCGGGCACCACCTCATTGTTATTTGATCCCCCGCCGGAATGTATCTAAAATTGCCCCATGACCAGGCAAGTCAAGATGGCCTGAAAATCATGTTACATAAACTTTGAATATGTGCGGAGCACAGGTGTGAGGAAACAGTACGAAGTCTGCCTGATATGTCTGAAATACCATGACTGTTGGACATGTACACATGAAGCTTGTCCAAAAGGAAACGACCAACTGAACTTTGTAGACAACCAAGTACCGAGAATTGTAAAAACGGAAAACAGGAGGTCATCCTTATGATTTTACAATTGGAGGATACACGAATATGCCACACTGCATACCGAAGTCCTCATAAACTGCCACAATTTTCAAGTTTGGTACTCAAATTGAAAATCTTGATTCCTAATTCGCCATTAGGGGAAAATCTGTGAATAATCTCACAGACCGCAATATAATTGTTACATAACCCAACATTACAAAGAAAAACTATAACAGTATAGTTTAACAAAAACTAGCTTCCTTATTGCCAGTGAGACTGTCCTTTCACTCTAAATGTATTCACTCTAAAGAACAAAAATAGTTCAATTTGGACTTAAACTGTCCTTTCAAGCATCCTTTGATCCAAGCTAATAAATATTGCACAGGAATTGATTAACGCTCCAAATGGGCTGAAAACCCACCCTTATACATTCCTGTCAGACCACTCATGCTAAAGATCCCTTTTTATTTCTTTTTTGCGGTTAAATTTGTAGACTCAGTTGGGATGAAATAGATTTTATAAAGGGCTTTTTTTTTTTTCATTTTGGAACTCGTATGTAGGTTAAAAACTTCTCAGTAAAACAGACAATAAATCATTTCCAATATGAGTTAAGACATGAAGCTATCTGAAAAGTCCACTTATTATGTAAAGCAGTAACACAGTAAACACTTATCCAAAATGATTTGAGACATGAAGCTATTCGAGAACTCCACTTATTACGTGAATCTCCCCCGTAACATCTCCAAGAACTAACCTAGTTGGCTGTTTTTCTTTTAAGCCTTTTGGTCTAATCTAATGTTTTCTGAAAGTCTCTCATGCTATAGATCACTCTCACTCTTGTACTTCAAGTTTCCAGATTTAAAAGGTGACCTTTTCCCTATCGGTAAATATGCAGAGTTATAATTAATCCTTCAGGGATCCTCACATCCATATACTTTGAAGAGCATATTTGAGGTGTTCTGCCAACATGTTTCCATTTTCAACCGACTATTAATTAGGGGTACAATGCAATGATGTTAGTTGAGATTAAAAAACTTAATAGACTAAGTTCTTCCATTAGAAAAGTGACGAAAAACACATTTTAAGGATTTGATTAGTGCATTAGATTGATTAGAGATTATAAATTTGATGATTTGGGATTCAAGGATTTAATTGAAGCCTTAGCAACCCCTTTTGTTCTTCTTCCTTCCCCTCTATTTCTCTCCTTCATCTCTTTTTCTTTATTGGCTTTGCATCATAAATTTTGATCTCAAAATCCCTTTAACTGTGTTGGAGGAGTCTAATTTTATCGCATACTGATCCTTTACTTGTCTTCTTTTTGCTGATTTTTCCCTTGTTTTAACTTGAATTTTAACCTAAGCCTTTATTAACTCCAAACATTATTTTCAATGTTGAAGTTAAACTCCAAACCGTAGACAAGGACCCTTTTGATACACAGCTCGAATTGGTTATTTACAATGCCAAAAACAGGATAGATCCATTTCCATTATCATAGCATGACAATTAAAGCCATACGCCAACAACTGTATGGACAAAACTAATAAACCTAAAATCCTTTCTTAAAACTAAACAGATCTTTCAGCCCTAAGAGACTCAGACAATTTAATTTCAACACCCAAAAAAATGCACACATGCCCCAATCTTTTTCCTAGTTAGTCTCTAATTTCCTTTTTACCCTTAAAAAATTGAAACAAAAAATGCCCAGGTGAGAAATGAAAACCCTCCACCACTTCACCTTGGCCAACGGCCATGGCCACCTTTATTTAATTTTTTATTTTGAAACTTGAAAAGACAGAAAAAGCTAATGAGTGAGAAAATGATGGAAGAGAAAAGAACTAAACAAAAAAATTAAAGCGTTAACTGACTTTGAATTCAAAAAGACTCACCCTACTTCTAGGTATGGCTGTTATCATGTTCTTGCTTTTTACTTGCTCTATTGCTTGGTTTCACGGGAACATCAAGTAGTAAGGCATTACGCATACCTATGGTGCAAATGATTATCTGCATTGTAAAGACTAATGCTATAATTTTTTTACCCTCTTTTGACCGTAACCACATGCTGAATAGCAACATGTCTGTGATTTGGCTATCTGTAATCCTCGAGTCGAGACATTGTGATGTTTTAAGTAGCAACTGGGGAAGCTGCCAATCCGAAAAGCAAAGGAACCCAAATAACAAGAAACCTTACTATTATGGTGTCTAACAGAAAATTAATCTATCATTAACTTGCTTATTGAAAACACAGTCATGCTAGAGGAAGGAACCTTTTCTTTTTCAAACAGAACTATTGCAATCGTTCAAGAAACAACCCCATGTTTGACAATATCTACACTACCAGTGAAATTCATCAAACCCAGCTAAATGTATCACAATAAGCAAATGTGGAAAGCATTCACTGCAAAGAGATACAAAATATTAAAGTTCAGAGAGTTTTACCTTTGACAGTGTCAAAGTGGTTTCTTTCTTCTCCTCCGCTTCATCTTCTTGCTTTGGCTAAAGCCCACTTCTTTGTTAGACCCATTTGACGCAAGCAAGAACATGAGCACCATCTTGGTCACTAATCAAATTTAAAACCCTAATAGCAGACCCAGGAAGAGAAATGCTCAAGAGTCAAAACGAAAAGAGTACCCCTAAAGCCAACAGTGAAGGCTCCACTGCTCCAATAAACCATAAAGTCGATGGTGAGGGACCCATCTGATGACGTGGCAAGATCCAGAACCGTCATTGAAACAACCCCGATGGAATGTCAGCCGTCGATTAAAATAACGATCCTACACGTGTGCCATAAAGTGCCATGGATAAACCCATATATTAAAACCCGCCAAAATTAACCACAACCCAACCCAACAAATTCCCGCCATGATAACTCTCACTCCTAAAACCCTATCCCCTTTCTCATTTCTCTGCAACCCCATACCAAAACACCAAAATCAAAACTCAAAATATACCATTGTAACCCAATATTCAGACTCCAGCTCAAAGCCAACCTTCAATACCAATTGCGAGTCTGAGTTCCAGACCGAGAGGGGTCTTAAATTTGATATCGGCGAGACCTTCTTCCGCCATGAAAGCGCCACCGGCCGCGACCTCGGCGTGCTCGCCGCAGCGCTGTACAAGAGATCCAAAGGCAAATTGCGAGTTCTCGATGCACTGTGCGGCTGCGGAATTCGATCCCTTCGGTACCTCATCGAGGCAGACGCCGATTTTGTTTTAGCAAATGATGCAAATGATGATAACAGGAAAGTTATCACGGAGAACTTGTCGCAGGTAGAGAGTAGTTCTGGCGACGATCCGAGGTGGGCAGTGACGATTTCGGATGCAAATCGGATCATGACGGAGTGTTATCTCAAAAGAGATTTCTTTGATTTGATTGACATTGATTCATTTGGGAGTGATTCCTCGTTTCTGAGGTCGGCGATTAATGCTTTGAAATTGGATGGGTTGTTGTATGTTACTTCCACTGATGGATTCTCGTCGGGTGGTCGCAGGCCTCAACAGTAAGTGTTACATCTAATTTCTAGCAATGGGTTGTTTTCAATTCTGTTTGATTCTTTAAAGTTTGATGCTTTGTATAATAACTTGTCCCAATTCTTGACCATTTGAAATTACAAGACGTCCTTGCATTTTTCATTCATGGGTTGCACATTCTGCTATGCTTGTTTACCAAAATGTTAATGCATTTGAATCTAATTCAAATGCGTTTTGCAATTGAATACCAAATTTATATTTGGATATGATTTTTCCAATGCCATCAGTAGGCAAGTGACAACTGTTTGTTTGTGTCTCTAGAACTTTAGCTGCATATGGAGCTTATGTTCGACCTATGCCATATTCAAATGAGCTTGGTTTGCGAATGCTTATAGGAGGGGCTGTGAGGATAGCTTCTGTGCTGGGGTATCGAGTTACTCCTCTATTTTCATACTATTCATATCATGGACCCATTTTCAGAGTCATGCTCCGTGTCAATCGAGGAAAGCTTCCTGATAACAGGTGAAGGGGCTGTATGATTTTGTACGCGTGAAAGCTGTGTGATTTATTAGGTCTTTATGTTGTTGCTTACCAGTTAATTTAAATTCACCACAGAAATTATGGTTTCATCAGCTACTGCCACAACTGTGGAAGTTCTCAAGAATATTCATGGGCTGAACTTGGTCGGATGAGTTGCCCCTGCAGCGATTCAAAGGTACAAGGATGCGTTTCTTCGCTAAAATTCGCTCTCATTCATGTAGTGGTATGACTTATTTTATTTTGTCAAGTTCCCAAGTTTTTGTTCTTTCTTTTGACTGTGAAATAACCATGTCTGGACTTAAATCTCAAATGAAATATTAACTTGTGTCAGTACTTTCCAGGTCTCCAAGTCATTAGTTGTTTCTGGCCCCCTCTGGACGGGGCCTCTGCATGATACCGTTTACATTACAGAAATGCTGCATTTGGCTGAGGAATGGGGATGGGCAGGCAGTGGCTCGGGAACTGATCTCGACAAGCTTTTGAACCAAATGGTGGCCGAGAGTGACCCCAGATTACCGTTTGGGTACACCAAGTTGGACGAGGTAGGTCCTCAAGTGAACAACTTATTTTCACCACAACTCTTTTGTTCCAACAAGTTATTAATCTTGTAAACCATATTGTAACTGTCAATTTTCTGTCCCAGGTGGCCAGCCGTGCGAAAGTAAATTCTCCACCGCTCAGAGCCGTTATGTCCACCCTTGAAAAGGTATTTCCACACAACTCACTTTGGCAAAGCATTTTGTTGGGATTAGCTAATGGACCAAAAATAGGGCACATGTCAGTAGTGCATGTCCAACAGTTGGAGTTTGGGGGTCCTGGGGCGTGGGGTACGAGTGCATGTTGGTCAATTTTGGGAGCTGCTGGGTATGAGTGCATGGTGGACAACTGGAGTTCTAGGAGCTGCTGGGTATGCGTCTTATTGGAGTGCATGCTGGACATTTGGAGTTCGGGGGCTGTTGTGTATGAACGTTATTGAACCAAAGACTAATAGTCTTGTTGCTGGGTTAAATTCTGTGCAGGAGGGATATGCTGCGAGTAGATCACACATTGAGTCCAACGCAATCAAGACAAACTGTTCAATGGCAGGTTGCATTAGAATTGCTAAGCAACTTCAGCAGTGCTCCAGTGCTGAATGATTTCCAATACCAGGAGAGCAGAAGACGGGGCCAGAAAAGTTGCATCCAATTTTGTAGTGTGCGAGCGAGCAACTAAGCGTGGAGGTGTTGATGTTCGAGAAGAAGTGTCGTTGCTGCTCTGATCAGGCTAGAATGTGGATTTTTTTTAGTTTTTATATTCAGAAAAGAGGGGGGGTTGGGGTTTGAACACATGAAGATGAAAGAGTAAATGCTCTTGACCATTTCAACTAATATCCCTTCCCCTAAAATGTGGGTTTTAGGGCGATAACTTATGTAACAGTTGGGAGTTCGAGAGATTCAGAAGATTTCTATTGAGTAATGAATTTACACATTCTATGATAACCCTCGCAAGTTTCCACAGAAAGCAATGGTCACAAGCATTGATTATAAAAATGGGAAGCAATAAAAAGAAAGTTTTTCCATGCCTCCAAGCAAGGTGTAAGAACCAGTTCACAGGAGAAAGCGAGTACTGCCAAGCCCTCTGCTTCTTATTGAATAATCATAAGCAAAAATTTCGGATGCAAAAACATGGGCTACAGTAGCCCCTTTTGCTTCTATAGAAGAAGTGCACATGGGTCGTGGCCATAAACAAAATTGGAACCTAGGACATTTTTATAACATCCAATAGGATTCAAAATTGGGAATTATTTACTTGAAACAGGGTATTGGGACCCAAGACCTGTGAGTGGAGGTTGAGCACCACACTAACGGGGATAATTGCTACATTTGGGTGCTAACCAAGCTTGTATATTTAGGGCCAATTTTATAAGACAACCATGAAATAAAACCATAATAACAAATTCTAAGGTTTGCATTATCATCAAATCAAAACATCCATAACATCAGTTTTATCCTTAAAAAGTATGAAAATAGCATGGGAATCACAAAAACTTCCTACACAAAACTCAAGTCCAGAAAATTGTGTAGCTACTGGGAAACATCGATCACATAATCAAAGGATTGAAATGCTTATTCAAGTACGAGCAGGAACAGGGGCACCAGCAGGTCGAGGACCTTGGCCAGGCTGACCAGGCCTTGGGGCATCATCCTGAAAATCAAAATTTCAGCATATCAGGTAAGCTAAGGATATACCGTCGGCCTTCTATAGGCATGTCCTTTTGAATTGGGCTAACATGCATGTGCCAAGTGCAAAACAGGAATATGTAAGCAGGCAAAATCAAGTTATGTTTTACTATTTTCCTTAAAGTAAAGGATGAAAACTAACAAATAAAGAATACAACTCGACATGACTATAAGGAGAGAAGATATGACCAGACCTTTTAATGACTAGCAAACATAAAATAGATGGCCACATAAATGAAACGTATGATAAGAACCATAAAAACGGTTGTAAAAAAGTATATTGAAGAGAACTTGACAGTAAGGAAACGAAACATAGTTCCGGATCAACCAATGAAATGTAAAGGTTTCAGAAAAGCTTGTCAAGATAAAATCTTGAGATTACATGATTACATTTGTTCTAGTACAAGAACATGAAGACATAATTTTCTATCATTCATCCCATTGTAATCAACAAATATCGGTATCTCTGACAACAAGGTTGGAAGGACCCAGATTTTTGTTGGGCTCTATTGCAAATTGCCCCAATGTGATTTGAGAATAACAAAACTCAACAAGCCATGAATCAATGAGAAACTTACCCTGCGTCTGATGAATCGCTGTGGTGGCTCACGGTTCCTCCTGTTGGTGCGAGATCGCACCCTCACAACGTGAGAGTGAATTGCGCAGGAAACGCAGTACTGCATCTTGGCATACAATTTTGGCAGAGTGTATTCTACATATCACAAACGAAAAACAATCATTTACATATTTATCTATTTGTAATTTGCAATTTTCACAACTCTATCCAATTTACATTTTCACTACGGAGATAAATGAATGAGAAAACAGAGAAATGAGGGAAAACTGGAACTTACGCTCATAGACACAAGCTTCCTGGACATCTCTAACCGCAGCTTGCTCAACAATGTTCCTCACCAAGAACCTCTTGATGGCCTTGTCCTATTTCACCATCAACACAAAATCAAAACCAATCAATCACATATTTATAAGATGCACATACGTATAGATACACAGACGTGTATGTATGTATGTATGTATGTATACGCATACCTTAGGGCAGCACTTGCCGCAGTTAGAGCAGCGGATGAACTTGACGTGTCCACGGCCGTGCTTGTTACGACCACCATTTCGGCGCTTGAAAGTCTGCAGAGAGAACAAAAAAACGATAATTAAGCAAAAAGAAAACAGAGAACAAAGAGATGGAGAAGACATAGTGGTTGAGGGTGAAGATCGGACCATGATTTTCCAGAAGAGGGAGACGAGATCTGGAGCTTCGGGGTCGTCGGCTCAGGCTAGCTAGGGTTTTCGCTGCTCACAAGCCAGAAAGTAAGTGGTTTCGGGAAAGCTTCTGTTTTATATGGGAGAGTGGCCTGGCGCCCTAGCCAAAAAAACGCCCCTTCGTTTGTTGGAAATTTGTAATTACCTCCCCAAAGGTTTTGGTTTTCCGCCTTTTAAGCCCAACAGTATCAATTTAGATATGAGAGCATAAAAAATAGGATTAATATAGGGTTTTTTTTTTTCCAACCAAAAAAAAATATAGGGTTTTTTTATAATTATTTTTAAACATAAAACAATTTGTTTTTTTATTTATAAAATAGCTAACAACAATCATGGTTGTTAACATTTAAAGATCCATAATTGTTTGTTATGGTTGAAATTTTGAAATTCGGATCTCTTGATTTTTGGGGTTTTTTTTTTTCTAGCATTTTAAAATAGTCTTAAACATATGTAAAATAGTTTTTCCTGACTCTTTCTTCAAAAGGAAATGCATTTTCTTCAAAACTTGTTAAGATGTTTACAGTCATTGGTATCAATATGAAAAGATCATCGATCGCTCACTGTTTTTCAATACACAGTTATTTATTTCTATAAGATTTCAACATGGTTGGATCGCAACGATTTGAATAGTGCCTTACCCTCAACAAGCCCCTCAAAATCATAGCAAAAGTTGACGACAAAGCTTATTTCAGGCAGCAAAATAGACAAAGCTCCAATTACATACATAACTTATTGCATCAAACGATCAAACAGTGGAACAAACAAAAAAGAAACAAACAGTGATTAAATAAGTACAAAAACTCTTACACTATCTCAATTTCATACAAGATATGTCGATGATTAAATAAGGGGGTGGTCCTCATTTATCACATGGATAATTTTATTTCATCAACTCAACCAGCTGCAAATGCCACCTTCATTTGCTCATAGCCTCAAGGGCTTTCTTTCTCGTACACTTCGCTGGCATACTTCCAGTTGATTACTTTCCATATGTTCTTCAGATACTCTGGCCTCACATTCTTATACTGCAACATCACAAACAGATGTCTTAATTCATCTCACATGATACATGAGGAGCAAAGCAGGAAAATAATCACACAGATCAAAAACCACTGCTAAAAGAGCAAATAGAACCTACAATAAATCTTATAAGCTTTCATCATTGGGCTTGGTGGTAAGCGAAGCTGATTTTAAATTGAATAAACGATGAGTTCGTGTGAAGCCTTCAAAGTATTTATTTAAGATGCTAATTAAAAAATTTCCCCCATATGAAGGAGGCTGAATACAGAACATCATTGGGAAGAAAAAAAACCTGAATAAAAGCCTAAACGCAAACTTCATCACACAGGATGACCTTTCCCACGTAAATAATTCGACTCCAATGAGCAAAAAATGATTGTTGTTTCATAAAGTCAGTTTTAACACCCCTCTTAGACTCACTAGTTAAGAGAATACATCAATATGGATTGACTCTTATATACTACAGTTATAAACTGATGCCCCAATTGAGAATAATTGAAAGATTTTAACAGCTGTATGCATAAAGCCCTATACTTTTGCATCATTTATCTTTGTAAGCATAAGGAAGACAGAACTATTAAGAAATCTTGGAGAGGCAAATTTCCACAAGTTAAACTTACCTGTAAGTAGTACGCATGCTCCCAAACATCAATACCAAGCAATGGAACTAAAGTTGGTCCTTTGGTAACCAATGGGTCCTGAAACAAAATTAATCAGATTTACAAATATTCTGATGAAATAGAAGCACCACATGTGTGTGCTGCACATCAGTCAACTGTTATGAGTCCTAAAAGAATAAATCAAAAGAAGGCTATATTTGAACAATCTTAATATTTGAACAACCTTTGCAGATCCTAAAATCTTAATATTTGAACAATCCTTAAAAGATGGGATAACATAAAAAAAGCAACAAATCTTCAACACAACGTTAGATCTAAACTTCTTAGAGTAATTCTAACCATGATAAGTCAACAACAAACAGTTCCTAAGCCTACATGATTACTGGAAAGAAGAAGGACCATAAGGGGCTAATTCATCAGGAGTCTAAACTACATCATAGTGAGAGGGCATCAGTCAACAGGCAGGATGGAGCTACGCAATTTGAATATGGCTAGAATTACTGTTAAGCAGACATAGAGTGAAATACTATACTAGTAGATGTAGATGGGTTTAAAGTAAATCTTGTGAGGTTTACCTGATTTGCAGTGGTTTCAACCACAAGTTTCTTCAACTCTTTGTCTAGAGCCAGCCACTGCCAAGAAAGATCAAAGAAGTAAGTGAACATACTGAATTTTGACTGAAGCATCTTGTCAAATGACATGAAACAAATGTTGGAAAAATCAACAACATGCAAAACTTACCACCCATCCAGAACCCTGCAAAGCAGCGCCTTCTGCATTGATCTTTTGCACTAATGCTTCCATAGAACCAAAATTTGTGTCAATAGCCCAGCCCAGGGAACCATGAGGGGGCTCACCACCTCCATGCTGCCGTGAACAAATCATTGCGGTATTAGGCAGATGAATGCTTAAAAACAGGCTTGTAAGACAGATAGATGGAAATATGAACTTACACTAACAGGTGTCAGATTCTTCCAGAAAATCGAGTGGTTGACATGACCTGCAAGAATCAAAGTAATGGGATGACCAAATAATTCTATCTTAAAATAATGAATGAATTTGGGAATGGAAACAAGCAAAATAATGTAAAATGAGAAGTATTGCTTGCTTCTTGTTAAGATTAGATTGTCTTCGAGTTGACACCCAAAAATATTTAAAAAAATACAAATAAACCAAGATTCCATAGCAGCTATTATCACCAAGCTAACACAACAGTACCTAATTGAACTGTTACTTCCCATATCAATTTACTTCAACACTCATTTTTAATGCAGAAGCAAGTTATAACTCGCAATTTCATCATATTCACAAGCAATGAGAGTTCAATCATTTCCATTTTCCAGTGGGACTTTGAGAAAACTAAAATTGAATACATATTCCTAATCTTCAAAGAAAACGAATGCAGCAAAATAATTACAAAAATTAACACATAGATTATTATAGAGAGATGAGAGACCTCCGCCATTGAACTTGATGGCGCTCTGCAATTTAACAACAGCAGCAGCATCACCCTTGGCGATGGCGTCGTGGAGCTGCTCAAGAGCTTTGTTGTAGTTGGTGACGTAAGTCTGGTGGTGCTTCTGGTGATGGAGCTGCATGATCTCGCCACTAATTGCAGGCTCGAGAGCGCCATAGTCGTACGGAAGGTCGGGAAGCGAGAAGGTCTGAAAGCCACGAGAATGAGCTGCAGAACCTACGGCGAGGATTTTGGCTTCGCTCTGAAACCCTAATCCAAGGGATTTCCTGGCCACGAGAGCTCGAAGAGCCATCGAAGTGTGTTGCTGGAGGAGAGGTACAGAGAGGACGAGAAAGGTGAGGGTAGAGAGAGAGTGAGAGAAGACTTGAGTGAGGTGAGAGCGTGCGTATATAATATATATCGTAGGTGCGAATCTGGGTGCGGTCCTGGGAAAAACGACCCGTGTGCCCAGATACCTTGGGCTATCATTTTCATCTAAAACGGATCCAAGTTATCTCATATTTCTTTGCTGGGCTTAACCAATTATAATCTAACAACTGTAGCCCATGTGATTTTAGTGGGGTTATGTTATGGACACCAGAAAATTTTCAGTAGACACCCAGCCCCTGAATTTTGAGCTCTAGTTTCATTGTCGTCTCTATCTTTTAACAAAAGCATCACGGTCTCTATCTATTAAACAGAGTGTTCTGTTTGGTTGTTAAGAAAATGCAGAAGGAATGAGGAGGGTTTTTTGAAATTCGTTTCGTGATAATAACTCAGCTAATGTTTTGGTTTCGGTTTATTTCTTTCACGAAAACGATATAGCAAAGAGATTATTGAAGTTTAAAAACTCATTTGGAAACTCCAGTAACCTCATATTCAAATATTCTTTTCAATTTTTTGGATTAATTGGTGATTTTGTATCCATTTTCTTAACAAGAAATTATTGGGAAAGAAAAGCAATGAACACATTGAACCTTTAGCCATCTTGCTTTGTTATTTTTCTATTCATATTTTTCATTGGGATGAGTAACAATCGTCTGCATTATATTTTTGAATTCTTTTCACGAAAGTATAACATTATATGGTTCGTCTGTGACATGTTTGATGTTGTGATTGATTTCAGGGGAGAAAGAAGATTTGTGAAGAAAATAATGCAAGTATGGTATTGGAGGAAGAACTTCAACACTTGGCAGAAAAGCTAGAGAAGTTGCAAAGGAATTTATGAATTAAGGATATGGAAGTTCGAAACACTAGTAATTTTGATAATGAAACGTATTTTCTTGTGCCAACAAGTACATGCATATATATCTACCATAGAAGTGAGAATAAAACGTTCATGGATCAACAATACATCCATATCAATGGATCAGGAATTACAAGCCGAAATAATACCACCAGAAAGTCCTGGAGGAGTACCTCAACAAAATGATTAACAATTATGCTAATGGGAGTTTTTTTTAAATTCTTTTTTATTTCAAAGGTCTTGAATATATATCTAATCATGTGCAAATGGTGAGTTTTAGTATAATACAATTATGTTGATTCGGACATACTAAAATTCACTAGATGGGATAAGTTTTATTCATGAGTATTCTATCTTCTACCTTCAATTTGGTTAAAAAGGAAATGACGATAGAGGTGAATGACTTTCCATGTTGGGGGGATTATGTGTGGGAAATCTACTTTTCAGTTGTGATTTGAATTTCTTGCTTGGTATTATATGCATCTCTTATTGGAAATATGCAGGTTGGTGTTATGAATACGTTTATTTCAGAGCTCTCACTTCCCTGTTGCTAAATCTTATATCCATTCATCTAAATGCATTGTTGTTGGATAAACTAGAGACTTCCTTGACAGAATGTTTAAGTCCTTTGGGACGTCACATGATGAATTGTGTTTTGTTGTGGAACATACATATTAGCAGTAAAAAACTGTAAGATTGGTGGAAACCTCAGTTGCAGATGCAAGAGATTTTCCGACGAGGGGGAGGTGCTGCACCTCCTTGAGCCTGAATAGGTTAGCAAGTAACAGCTTTGGTTTGCAGCAATGGGAACCAAGGGCAACTTGTGTTTCGCAAATAGCATGGCGCCGCTGTAAAAGAGAGAAGCTACAAAAGTCTCCCAGGTTGGCTAAAGAGGGTAGTCTTTCTGCACATCACCATGCTATCTTAGAAACACATCATAAGTAGGTATGGCTAATAAAATGTTAAAGCATTGATGTAATTCAATCAGTGTTTGAAAAATCGCCCTAGGTGGAAGGACACTTCTGACCAAAGTTAATGTTTTGAAAGGTGAGGCGTAGAGACAAAGCGAACATTTTTATTGGGAGTTTCACTAAAACACTCAAAATGGGAGTTGCAAGCTTTAAACATATAAACACACCCAAAACCCATTATTACACACACTCAAAACTCATTTATAAACACACCCAAAAGGTTGACTTTGGGGTTGATTTTGGGTGTGCTATGTTTAAATAGGTTTTTTTATAAATACATGTCTAGGATTGGGAACATATAATTTATTTTAATAAAAAAAATGATAAATAATACAATACACAATTAAATTTTACTACTAATTATTGTTGAACCCTAATCATGTATTAAGTATAATAAAAAATATAAGTACTAATGGTCTCATTCATGCATAATAATCAATCCCTAAATCTAAAAGATTTATTCAACATCAAAACAAAAACACAATTCAGTTCATATATTAGGGTTATACTATAAATAAATAAATAAAGAAGTATATATATCCATGTTAATATATTAATTTATGAAGGTAAAAAAAGCATGTTGTTTGTTAAAAACAAAAAAAATCATGATTTAAAAATAATAAAAAAGGCATGCTGAACGTCAGTTTCTTTAAGTAACTTTAGTGCTAAACAAGAGTTTCATTAACTATATGAAACGAAGTCGTTTCATTACCAACGAACCCTGAAAAAAACACGCGTGGTCATCTTCTTCCTCTCGCAGCCGCTTGCAGAACAGCGGCCCTTCGTCCGCCTCGCCACACGTTGCCATGCCTCTCCAAAACTTGCGGTGCTAAACGTGCAACCTGCTAAATAGATGAACGCTTCAGGCGATTTCCTTACGCCTCGCTCCGACGCGCGCTCCGACACTCGCTTGGTCACCAAACATGTCAAGCTAAGGCTTCAACATTGTTATCAAGGCATTTTATTTCAGAGTGCCTGCTCATTTAACCAACCAGTGTTTGAAAAATCAGCCTAGGCGGCGCCTAGGCGCTAGGCGGCCGCCCAGAGGGTTTTTATGGTGGCTCTTTCATTTTGTTTTGATGATTTTAGATTCACATGTTAAGCTATGGCTTCAACATTGTTATCAAGGAATTTTGTTTCAGACTACCTGCCCATTTACCC